>NC_047669.1:54493446-54793446 GCF_011762505.2 Arvicanthis niloticus
GCAATCTAAGTTCAAAAAGTCATGTTTGCAGGGAAATAATTAGGTATCTTAACGGCATCTTTTTGTAGATTTAATCTTTCAAAAATGAATGCATTCATCACCCTTTGTTCTAATCAATTGAATTTTCTCCTTTTAGGCATGTTAACTTTCAAGATTCCTCAAATTGTGTTTAATACGCAAGAAAGAATTGATAACTTTTAAGTAGAGACATTATTGTTCTCTATTATATTCATGCTTTCAAGTCTAATTTATAGCAATGCTTTGTAACAATCATACTTATTTTGCACTCACTATAACATGTAATAAAATTATTCCCTATTGCTATGGAGGAGGCTGACCATCGCTGATCCACATACATGCACACTACCACACACACTGGGCATTCAACAAGCATGCAGAGTGAAATGATTCCTAGACTTGTATGCCATGATCATCCACATAATGCCACAGAGCAGCACAAACTAAATTGCCTAAATGATACTCACAATAAACATTTACACTTGGCCCACCGTCTTTTCCATTTTCTTCAATGATTCCCCATCATTCTGGGTCTAAGTTTCAGGTGTAATAACTATGGAATTAATTCATTTTAGTAGTAATGTATCTTTGAAAACTTTGTGAGAGTAAGAAAATAATTTTCATTTAAGACTGTTTCTTCTCCTCATGATTTTTCCATATACCAACTTTTATGTGATTCCATATTAGAGATGATGAGATGCTACTAAATTTAAATTACAGGTCTATTAGTTTAAATACTGTGTCATGGTCACGTACTTCTGAAAATCACATTATCTCTCAATTTAATTACATTATTGTTAAATATCTAGGGAAATATAGTTACACGGATACTCAGAGTAAACATCATGCCTACAACTTTGATGCCAAAAAGTAACTACTGAGTTTGTGTTGTGTTTGCCATCTATTACTGTGAGCAGAGGGCCTGCCTTGCATTACAGTTTATATATTCCATGATACGCCACAGGTACTCATTCCACATGATACTCATTTTCTCTTTTCCAGCAGGAATCAATTGCTATTAGCTTCTTGGTTAGGCTTGGAATTCATGCCTACTTTCTTCTCTTAGCCTTAAGACCATACCTTATTTGACCATGTTCATGATCTGTGCCTTCTGCAGCAGGCTTTGTGAGTTAACATACATAAACACACATGCGCATGCACATACACCCTCACCACACACACATATAGCAAGTCTGTTGTATCTGAAAGATACTGCTTTTGGTAGTCATTCATCACCTTTTGAACTACAGTTTTTCTATCTTTTCTTTTTTCATAGTTCTCTGAGTCAAGAGATGAGGGATATGACGAAGACATCCCACTTATGACCAAGCGTTTCAAAGTCCCACATTCTATGCACATTACCCAGTTGTGGGTTGCTCTGTGGATTTCTGTCTACTTCAAGAAAAACTTTCTGTGGTGTGGATTGAGTGGGGCTGTGATCTGTTGTAAGGAATCATTTCATTGCTAGGTTTCTTTAGCAGAATAATCATTTTATGTTTTCCTCTAAACCTATCAACAGTGTTTTATAAGTTGCCATCTCATGGGATGGTGTTACTGTTAATATTTAATAAATGGGGCTGTGCAGGCCAACCATCTAAGTGGCAGCAGCTCTGCCTAGCTCAAGCCGCCATGCTCCATGTCCTGAAGCCAAGCACTCTACAACTGAAAGCAGCCAGAGACTACACGGGTGCACCACAGCTACAAAAGGCCAGCTAGAAATACTGGCCCTGACACCAATGATATGCTAGCATGGGAGATGGCTCTGCCCATCTTGCATGCTGTCTCCACAAGGTTGGGCTGAGCCAAGACCATCCCATGATTTTTGCAGTACCTGGTAGAGATGAGAGTCTAATGCTTAGATTATCCAAAGGCTTATATGTTTGGTAATTCTCAATAACAAGATGCCCACACAATTAGAGGTGTAACCCAATACTCAACCTAGATATATCAACTACCTTTGACTGCTAGAGACACATACACATCTGCTACCATGTTCCCCTCTCTCTGGTTCTCTCTCTCTCTCTCTCTCTCTCTCTCTCTCTCTCTCTCTCTCTCTCTCTCTCACTTTCTCCTCCTCTTCCTCCTCCTCTTCCTCTTCTTACTCCTCATCTTCCTCTCCTTACTCCTCCCACTTTAGCTCCTCCCAACTTGCGGGAAAATATGCCACTACAGAGTGGTGCTTAATATGATCTGAAAGTGATTGGTTACTATGGTTACTATTATAACAATTGCACCACTATTACACACACACACACACACACACACACACACATATATATATATATATATATATATATATATATATATATATATATATATATATATAATAGGCAGCAAGCTTCTACTAAAATTGCAGGTTTTGGAGCTGTGTGACAGTGAAGATTATCTTTTTTTCCCCAATATTGTACAAAATACCTTCCAGAACCATCAATGATTGTCAGTAAAGGTGAAACTTCGAGTTAGACATCAACGTGACTTTTACATGTTTGATGATGTAAGAAATATTGTCTTCAGCCAGAGTCTTACCATCAAATTGAAGAGAGTACAAACAGCCTTGGCACTAAACTTTGATGCTTGAAACAGGGGTAGTTCCAATTAGAAAAGGGCTTTACCAATGTTAGATCTGATAAAAAGAGTGATTTCTTAAATATATAAGAAGCTAAGAAAACTGAAAATCAACAAAATAAATAATGCAATTTAAAATTGGATTCAAAACTTAAGCAGAGACTTCTCAAATTGATGAAACACAAATGAATCCAGAACACTAATACATATATATATATATTCAACAATGATAGCCATCAGTGTGGTGGTTCTCCAAAAGCTGAAAATAGATGTATTTCAAGATATAGCTATACCATTCTTGGCCTTACATGCAAAGGACTCTATCTCATAATTTAGAGCCATTTTTTCATTGCTTTTCTATTACAACCAGAAACTGCAAACAGCTTAGAGATGTCTGTTAACCAATAAAAAGACAAAATAAAGATCTTTTAAAAGACTAACCACTTAGCATATCTGTAGCTATAATGCAGAGTTCTATTAATCATAATTTGCCTGAGACAATCACATTTTAGGACATGTGGATATTTATGTATTGAGAGATCATTATTCATTTTAAATATTCCTTTCCTATAACAATGCTTTAGTCAATTTGAAATATAATTAAAACATGTAAAATCACTGTGAAAGATACATCTAAAGTACAAAATTTCTGTGATGACAATTGAAGGATGACTATTGTAAATCATTTTAAACATGAGGAAACTCCACGAAAAAATATTTTTCATATACATGAAAATGAACTTCTTTAAAAACATGCAAACATGCTTTCTGAAAACGAGCTCTCTAATTATTTACCTAATACACAATGATCAACCCTGAATTCATATACATACAAGTGACTATAAACATTGAACAAGTTGTATTTATATATTTATCCATTTATAAATGTCAATAACAAAGGAAACAGTCCATGAATATGAAATGTAGTAACTGGGGAGGTAACAAGTGTATGAAGCACTGAGTGGAGGAAATAGAAGGGGATGATGTCATTCTATTTTTATTAAAAAAATTTTAAACAGAAGTCTTTTAACAGAAAGATAAGAAACTGCACTATGTTGTATATCAAGTGATTATAAGAAATTTCAGCTAAAGAAGTAAATTAATATATATAATAGTATATATAATATATATTAATATATTATTATATATAATATATAATATTATATACAATATTAATATTAATTAATATTAATATTAATATTAATTAATATTATATATAATATTAATATAGCTCATGATGATCATGAAATGTAAATGTAGAAATGATGATATTGAAAAACTGTATCTTAAAGATATATTGCAGAGTAAGCATTTACCATCCTTATAATCTTTTGTCATGTATGTGCATATAACAATTTTCAAAGATAGATACACACACAAAAAAGCACATTAAACACACACACACTCAATCAAATTGAATTAAGTAACAAAAGAATAATTTTGTGCTTGATAGCCTCAGTATTTCTACATTTAAATGAACTTTAAATGTCTCATGTAAAAAAATTGAGGTGTAAATTTTTCCTTCATTTTTTTCTCATAGAATTGTTTCCATTTTCTCCATTGTTTTCACATATTATTATATGAAATTGAAGTTTCTACCTATCCCCCAGGGGTCTACATTGGAGTCTTTGATACAGTTGGAACTGAATTTTGTATAGGGTGAAAATAGGTATCTAATTGCATTTTTCTACATGATACTCTGTTTGGCTAGCACTATTTATTGAAGATCCTGTATTGTTTCCACTGTGAATTTCTGGCTTCTTTATAAAAAAAAAAAAAAAAAAAAAGATCAGGTATGTCAATAGGTATGTAGATTTACATCTGGTTCTTTAGCTCAACTGCAGGAATAGCCCTGTTATCAATATGATGAGGTTTCATTATTATTTCTCTATAGTATAGCTTGAAATCAGTCGTTGTGATACTTCTGGATTTTTTTATTGTATAGATTTGTTGTTTATTTGTTCATTTTATACACTTTAGTGACTAGAGTGGTATTTGCAGATCACTGGAAAAACTTCTAGTGCATTATTTCAGTAGTTCTATTAACATTTTTTTGCAAATGATGATAGGCCCACTAAGAACTGTAATACTAAAGATGCTGAAGCAATGAGCTGATTTTCATTGCAAACTTGAAAGATGATTCAGGTTATCACCTGAGTGAGTTACAGAAAGTATCATTTTTTTTCTTTTTTATTTCAACTCTTCATCAAAGTTTACATTATTTTATGGCTCTTGCAGTTTAATAGATGATTTTTACTGAAATAAGAGCACAGATTTTATTCTAGTTCATAGAGATCATTGTCAGTATAAAAGAGTGCATAGAAAGAAAAAAATTGATGTATTTGTGCATTTGATGTACATGTACAGCTAAATATCTTAATAAATATATTAATTTTATTTCTCTTGCTGTGAAAAGTACCATGATCACAAACAATCTAGGACAGGAAAATGTGTTTGTATATTTCAGGTTATATTTCCATGTCATAGTACATCATTGAGGGAAGTCAGGGCACAAACTCAGCAGTGTAAGAATAAAGTAATATATGCCTTACTGGCTCAATCACTGGATCATGTTACTGGCTTCCTTATATATGCAAGGACCATATACCTAGGGATGATACTTTCCACAGTGGGTTAGGTCCTCTTACTTCAATTAACAATCATAAATATGTCCCACAGTTATGCTTACATAACAATATTAGTAGTTCCCCCTTTCAGATGACTCTAGGAAACATTATGTTGATAATAAAAAAATAGCCAAGAGGTAATTTTAAAAATAAAAAATTATCTGCTAGTATAATTCTTTATAAAAATACTAATCCTGGTTAAAAACATTTTTTGCTATATTTCAAAATAACAGAATATTTGATATTAAAAAAATTAACAGACTTGGATAAGTAACCAAAAACAATGGGTAATCTAATTTCTCCATGAATTTACATGATAGACAGGAAATTAAATTATTTTATTAAACAAAAAATTACCTATGCTGATATTTAAAGTGTTGTAATATCTCTTGGGAGACAAATATATGAGCAGCTAATTGTATGTTCAGTGCCCCTTGGCTGCATTCAGCTTGTTAAAAACCTAATAAAGTATACTATAAAGAAATTATGACTCCTATTATTAAATTTTTCAGTCAATTAAAATAATTGAGACCTTACTATCATTATTGCTTTACATTTGAAATATTGTCAAGTATTTCTGGAATTTCCATTAAGTTGTGATTTGTGCTAAAATTATTACAACAGCATAAAGTATAATATAGAATAAAAAACAACTGCTTGCTTTTATTAATTAATATAATTAGTGATACAAAATAAGTTTGTTTCTCAGTAACTTATCCTCAAATTAAAACTACAGCTACAAATGAACGATAAATCTCATGATATTTAAAAGATTTATAGCATTCAAAATAGCTATTATACTAGAAATATCTATGAAATATTTAACATTATACTGCCATCAATTTATTAAAATAAAATATTTGAGTTCTTCAACACACTCATGCAAACTAATCAACAATATCTTCTCCACAGTTTAAATATGAGTTCCTAGTGTTAAAAAAAATTTTAACTTCATTTAATCACTCCAAGTCCTAAAATAATCTTGATGAAATCCATATAAAAATTTTATTTTTTCACATGGATGAAGCTCAAATATAATATATCATATATAAGTGTAATATAGGATATATGTTATATTGTTATTAATTTTATCAAATATAATATATATCCTTTATAAAAACTAACAAATTACAATAACCTACTGTAAATTATAACACTACAAAATTCCTAGTTGATGTGACAGAAAAAAATGTCAACTGCAAATTAGCTACCTTTATTTTACATATTTATTTTTAATGTTGTACTGCCAGGAGTCAAATGTGGGCCATTGTGAATGCTAGCTAATTGTTCAACCATGTAGCTATACATCCCAACTGACATAGCTTCGTGGGTTTTGCGTTTTTAGTGTACTCTGAGTAACCCTGGCTAGTACTCAATACATTTGACTAAGCCTGGGATTGTAAGCTCGTGTACTACACTTGGCTTCCAATTTAGGCTTCCAATTTACATTTTAGATATAATTGCAACTACATAACTCATAAAAAATAATTTATAATCTGGAACTTATTTCAATTAAAGTGATCTGCTCTTTTCAAAAGAAAAGCTATTTTCAAAAGAAACAATGAGAAATTCAGTTAAGTAAAACACTCATAAAGGTTTAAACTACAACTTATTTTCAAACAGTACAATTAAAACTCAAACAACTTAATGTTAAAAATAGGTCAAAACCTTAACAGGGGTCTCAAGCTGAAGAAATAGGTGTATGTAACAGGCAAAAGCTATCTGTAAATTACATTTTGCAATAATAACAGTTTAAATTCAGAAATAAGACAAAAAAATAAAATGTAAGCTAGAATGTGGGTGAAGGTGATTCTCTTTCAATACAATTTCAATATAAGAGAGTTTGATACTCTCTTATAAAACTAGACATCTTTTAATCATCTGCTTCAAATTAAGTTTATGACTGATTTTTTAAAAGAATTTCATAATCCAGCAAATCAGGTAAGTAGACTGTCTACAGACTTTCTCCTATCTCTTTGGTTCCCCTAGACACATTCAATCCATTTTGTCCCAAGTGAGAAAATGGAGCACAAACTACATCCCTTTTCCTCTCATCCTCCTCCTCTCCACAAATCATCTGTTCTTAACCTCATTCACCTCACTTGTTGCTCTGTTCCAGACTCCAATACTAGCAGACAATATATAGTAATCTATGGGTAGCTCCTCCCAGAACCACAAGTTGGCTGAAGGCAGTTCCACACCTCTCCTACTGCTCCTAAAATTAAATACCTCCATCCTCAACCCCAGCTATATAGCAGTAAACCTACTGCAGTCTTTCTTCCTTTCTGACATGATTTCTAAATGGTCACAAAGGCCTCTTCCAACTTTCTTTCCTTCAACTAATCACAAAATCCAAGTATCCAACACCACCAGGCAATTCCTTTGAAGACACTAACTGAACAGGTCATAATGCAGCTGTCCTACTCTCCAAAATTCACAGAGAATAGAGAAACGAAGAGGGGAACATAACATTACTAAGGATCATACAGCATGACCAAGTAGGCTTCACTCCAGGGAAATAGGGATGGTTCAAAGTTTGATAATGAGTAAATATGAGATACCATATAAAGAAACTGAATAAACACACACACACACACACACACAATCATCTCATTTGATACAGAAAAGGCCTTTGAAAAAAATTATACAACCCTGCCAATGATATAAGTCCTGGAGAGATTAGAAACATGAGGGTTATAGCTAAACAAAATAAAAGCAATTTACAGAAGCCAATAGCCAGCATCAAATTAAATGGAAAGAAATTCAAAGCAATTCCACTAAAATCAAGAAAAAGACAAGATATCTACTCTCTCCATATGTATTTAATATAGTACTTGAAGCTGTGACTAAAGAAGACAACTGAAAGCAGCAAGTGGATACGAACTGGAGAGGAAGAAGTCAAAGTATAATTATTTGAAGAAGACATCATAGTATATAAGAGTGACTCTAAAAAATCAATCATGAAACTCCTACAGCTGATTAAAACTTCCAGTCAAGAGGATAGGCACAAGTTAGCTTTAAAAACATAGAACCCATCCTAAATACAAATAACAAATGGAGAGAGAACAAAATTAAGGAATAGCACCTTCGCAATAATTTATCTTTGGGGGTATGAAGTACGGATCATATTAAAAAAGGGGTGGGGATAGGAGGAATAATAATGAATAATAAAAGAACCACTGGAGGTACCATCATTGCCAATCTCAGGTTGTACTATAGTGCCACAGCAATACAAACTTAATGCCATTGGCCCAACAAAACAAAGATGTTGATCAATGGAATCAGAGTATAGATCCAGACTTAAGTTCACACACTGATGACAGACATCTGATTATGATAAAGACCCAGATATGTATACTGAAAAAATCAGCATCTTTAACAAATGGTGGTGCTCAAACTGGATGACTGCATATTTAAAATGCAAATAGATCCATATTTATAACTCTGCACGAAATTCAGCTCCAGTTGTTTCAAGACCTAAACATCAAATCAGATACATTAAACTTGATAAAAAAGAAAGCAGAAAATAGGACAGAATATATTGTCACAGGAGACATCTTTCTGAAAAAAATGCAGATAATACAGATCAACAATTAATACATGGAACCTCATGAAACTGGAAAGATTCTATAAGGAAAAGGACACTGTCAATTCGACCAATTGACAGCCTATAGCATATGAACAGATTTTCACCAACTCCATATCTGATAGAGGTTGAATTTCTAAACCCAATCTAATCGAATTTCTATATTCTATTTCCTGACCCTCTATACCTCTCTCCTGCTCCCTCCAGTACCTGATACTTCCCTTTTTCTTATTTCTTCCCCCTCCTCTTTCCATCCCAAGTCCCCCTTCCCTCCACCTCCCTTGATCATCCTGTTTCCCCCTCAATGCAGTACTGAAGCATCCACGCTTTGGTTTCCTTCTTCCTAAACTCCATATGATCTGTGGATTGTATCATGGGCCTTGTGAGTTTTGGGGCTAATATCCGTTTATCAGTGATTATATATACTGTGTGTTCTTTTGTGTATGGGTTACTTCACTCAGAATAATATTTTCTAGTTTCATCCACTTGCCTGTGAATTTCATGAAGTTATTGTTTTTAATAGCTGAGTAGTACTCCATTGTGTAAATGTAACACATTTTCTGTATCCATTCTTCTGTTGAAGGACATCTGGGTTGTTTCCTGCTTCTGGATATTATAAATAATGGTGCTATAAACGTGGTAGAGTAGGGGGGGTAATGAGGTACTATGGATAGCCACTGGAGGGTCCCAGATGCCAGGGAAACAAGATGCTCCAGGACCCAACAGGGATGATTTTAGCAAAAAAGGGGGAGACAGAACCTGTAGAGACCACCTACAGTAGATAAGCATGGCAACCAATGGTGGGATGGGGTCACATGCCCATCTCAAAGTTTTTAACTCAGAAATGCTCCTGTCCAAAGAAGAACAGGGATGAAAAATGGAGCAGACACTGAAAGGCGGGCTATCTGGGGACTGCCCTACCTGGGGATCCATCCTGTCGCAGACACCAAACTTGACACATTTACTCTTGACAAGAGGCACTTGCTGACAGAAACCTAGTATGACTGCTCCTTGGGAGATTCAGCCAGCCACTGACCAATACAGATGTGGTTGCTTAGAGCAAACCATCAGACTAAGCTCAGGCACCCTGGTGGGGGATCTGGTAAAAATACTGGAGATGAGGAGTATTGCAACCCCATAGGAAGAACAACATCAGCTCTTCTGACCACACAGTGCTCCCAGGAACTATACCACAAACCAAGGAGTTTACAGGGAGGGATGCATGGCTCCAGATATGTAGGTACCTGAGAATGGCCTTATTTGACATCAATAGAAGAGGAGGCCCTTGGTTCTATGGAAGTTTGATGCCCCAGCATTTGGGGATACTGGATGGGTGGGTCAGGAGACGTTATGTGGGTGGTGGAACACCTTCATAGAGGCAAACAGGAAGGAGGTGAGACAGGTTGTTAGATGTGGGGCTTATGGGTGGGTAACCTGGAAATGGGATATCATTTGAGATGTAAACAAATGGAATGATTAATAAAAAAGAATATCTAGAATATATAAAGAACTAAAAAATCTAGATATCAAAAGGACAAACAGTTCAATTAAAAACTAGGTTCCAGATCTCAACAAAATTCTCATTAGTTGATTTGAAATGGCTGAGCAACACCTAAAAAAAAACCAGTAAGCATTCTTAGCCATCATGAAAATGCAAATATATATATATATATATATATATATATATATATATATATATATATATTATTTTGAGATTCCATCCTATACCTGTCAGAATGACTAAAATCAATAAAACAAATGACAGCTCATGCTGGCAAGGACATGGACTAAGAGGAACGTTCTTCCATGGCTGGTGGGAGTGCAAACTTGTACAGCAACTTTGGAAATGACTCGGACAGTTTCTCAGAAAGTGGAAATAGTTCTACTAAAAGACCCAGCTAGACCTTTCTGGGTAAATACCCCAAGGACACGACATCCTACCACAAGGATACTTTCCCAACCATGTTCATTGTGGCTTTATTCATAATAGCCAGAAACTGGAATCTACTTACATGTCCCTCAGCAGAATAATCAAGAAAGAAAATATGATACATTTACACAGTGGATTATTACTCAGCTCTTAAAAAAATTTAAAATGACATAATGAAATTTGTAGGCAAGTAGATACAATTGGAGAAAATAAATTCATGTTTGAGGTAACCGAGACCCAGAAAAACAATTATTTGTTTCTAAGTTACAATACCTATTCAATAAATGATAAACAAGCTACAATTATCAGACACAGAGAGGTTAGGTAAATAGAAAGAGTCTGTGAGTGTGATGCATTAATTTCCCACAATCTTGTGGAGAGGTACAGGAACCTAGGGAGTGCAAACTTCATGGAATATATGAAAATGTTGTTAATGAGGACTCCTAGTAATGGAATATGGGTTCTCAAATAACAACCCCTTGTAGCCAGGTGAGGTTTACAGTGACTAGAATACATTCAACTGTGTTTGTATCCAAGAAGGGTACCATAGAAAACAAGACCAAACAAAAACAAAAACAAAAGAAAACAACAAAAACAAAAAAACCCAAGGTAGTTTCCAAGACAAAGTGTTTCTGTATAAATCTTGACTTCTAAGAGCTATTGCCAAGGACAGCACCCACATAACTCATTGAACATGGGGAATTTGAGCTGGTGTCTACACGGACCCATCATCCCTATGTTCCAGTCTCCTTGGTATGGGAATGTAGTATTCAGGCTACCAAAAGTGGACCACAGCACCAGCCCAGCCACAAGACTTTTGACCTACAGTCTATCTTACCTGTGAAATAGTCTAGACCAATAGTGGCACAGGACTTGTTTGAGGAGTCAAACAGTGTTTGATTTGATGTAAGGCCTACTTCACAATGTTGGAACGATACCTGAGAGTGCTTGAATATCCATTTTTAAAATACAGTTAGAAATTACATTAGTTTAGGAAAATGTCATTAATAGGTTTTCCTTTAGGATCAAAGATCTTTCCAGCTATTGGTAATTGGTTAGGTTTGTTGTACTTGTTGAGAGTTTGTCTATTTCTATGTGTTGTAATGCTAACTTCTACACCGGAAGGTCTAGGCCTATGAGTGACTTCTTCTGTTGTGCAAACATTGTTCCTTGATTTAAAACTGTTTGTTAAATAGAATTGACTACAATCAATTAACAGAAGGATTAAGATAGTTGGGTTAGGAGTGCCTGGTTGGAAGAGGAAAGAGCAGTAGAAAATAAGGAAAGAGAAGAAGGAGGAAGCCACCACAAGGGGAGAGGAACCACGAGCAGGTGGCCAGGAAAAACAGAAAATATTTGGGATATACTGCTACGGAGGGAGCAAAAGGGAGTAAAGACTGCATTTAGAAGAGAAGAGTCGTGGTGCCCCCCCAGAAATTGTCAAAGCCAAATAAAATAACCAAAGTCTGAGTCTCAAATATTTGTAACTTTATCAGAAATAACCTTAAATTGTCCATTATTTGTACTACACGTACTAGGAATGTTTTTCCTTTTATAGAAAAACCTATTTTGTGTTCCAGGATTTTTCCAGGATATTTTTTAAGATATGTATCTATTTACCCCAGAGAGGGCACCCATAAGAGATCACCAAAGTACTGATACCACCAAAGTCCAACTTGACGAGCCAGTGAATTTTATTTGGGTTATTGAGAGGAATGCAGGTAAAGAGTTACTTTCAGGAGTATAGATGACTAAATGTCTGCTGTATGATCAAATTCAGTGTAGGACACATAACAGTTCATAAACGCTGAGAATCTGGATATCACTGCACAATACGAAGGCACTTAAATATGGTTGAAGGGTGTCCATCTTTGTGACTCATTTGATCTGAAACTCTTGGAGACAGCTCAGTTTCTTTCTGCTTGTCACACACTGCTGGTGCAGTCATAGGCCTTTCTTTACAGTTTGGCTTGTCTGAGAACCTTCTTTGTAGCCTGTTTTATTTGAGAGTGAATTTCAGCAGCCTTTGTCATTTACTCTTGGGAGGGGAAAGCCTAATGAATCTTGTCAGTTTTTAGAATTTCCTAGAGTTATTTTGAGTTGCTCATTTTCTGTTTTCAGCACCTTTTCTACAGGATGAAATGTTTCAATCTTGGAGTAAACTGCTATACCATAGTCCTTAAATCCAATCTAAAACCTATTTGTTGTCTCAGAGATAATATTACCACAATTGCAAGTGGGGGACTATTTTTCAGGGCTGGTCATTGTGATTCGCCAGCTTTACAGATGGGTAGAACTACTAATGTGGATTCTTTCTGGCAACTTGCATAGCACATTCCGAAGCTAGTAGAGCCAATCCTTAGAGAGTTGGATTCAGGTCAGTTGCAGCTAGATTCCTTCACACTTCTCATATCCGGCATGTGTGTCTTAAGCAACAGAGTCATACCTTCAAGTTCTGGGAGGTTACCAAAATGTAACAGCAAAGGATATGGTGTTTTGAGAATCTCCTGTACTTCCTTCACTGATAAGTCAGAGGAAGGTATCCTCTGTGCAAGACACTGGCAATTTTGCAAAATTATCTTGCTGAATCTTTATGATCCTATGTGGCATTCATAAATACTTATGTAGTTTTAAGGCAGCTTACACAATAGCATGTTTCAAAATGACTTTTCTGAGCATCATTAGTGCTATTTTCTCTCTTCCCTCTCTCTGTGTTATCCTCAGTTCCATCTCTAAAGGTAAAATATCAACATTTCCTTTTATTCTGCTTCCATAGTGTCTGGGCCCTATGATTCCCTTTTCTATAGCTCCTTTTTCCCTACCGTTATTATGGTTCCTTTCTACTTTCTGAGTTTTTATAGCTACTTTAGTTTTGAATCTCAAATTTAAAGACTTAAAGCTAAGATCCACAATTGAAAGATAGCATGTGCCTTTTGTCTTCTGGGTAACCAAGATTCACTCTCCATTATCATGTTTCTGATTGACTCCAGATTCTGTCTATATAATCCATACACTTGTTTATAGTAGTTTTGTTTGTAACTATTCCAATTTGGAACAATCAAAATTCCCTTCAGTTGATTAGTTATTTGGTATATCTAGGCAGTGAAATGTTATTCTCTGTGCAAAAGAAGTGTGTCACTAATATAAACATAAATGGTGTGGGGGAGAATTTAAATGCATGTGACAGAAGAGTACACCATTCTGAGGAAGATTATATACTATAATTACAACTATATCCCATTCTGTAAAAGACAAAACTCAGGACATAAGTAAAGGATGATTTGTTGTCATGGGTTACAGGGAAAAAAGAGATAAGTAGGAAGAACACATAGCACTGTTTAGAAGAATGAAAATTCAATATGGGAGACTACAATGATGCATACATGCCATTATATGCTTTTTCAAATCAACAGAATATAAAACACAATGAGCGTAGTCTTAGGGAAGCCATGGTCTCTGGATAACAATGACCATAATGTGTTCATGTGGGTTCATAAATTTTACATTTCTGGTGAAAATGTTGATCATAGAGGAGGCAATAGATATGTAGGGGAAGATGTCATATAATATCTCTTTACTTTGCCTCATATCTCCTATACATAAAACTATTCCAAAAACACACCATTCAAGGATCATTTTTCCTGTTGTACCATATAATATACTTAATTATACATATAATCATGACTAGGTTTAGAAAGCAGAGTCCTAAAGTAAGTGTGGTAGGGTCTTTTTATGTTTGAGAATTAACCATAATTGTTTCACTTATAAAACACATTTCCCAGCATTGTAGAGGAAATAAAATACAATCTTCCACCGAGATTTAGTATCAGTAACAACATAACACATCTTCATTGTGCGAGCCACCTGCGCAGCTCTCACTACACAGTGGTTTGGTTCATGATGACAAATATACTCTAAGAAATTGGTTTTCTGGCCGTTGTAAATTGTAGATTGACACCACTGTAGTATGGCTATTTCTAATATGTTTGTTGGAAAGAAGTGTTTGAAAATCAAGCTTGAAAAATAAGAACTATTTCGAAGACAAGAGAAAAAATATTTAGTCCTAGTCACTCACACTTCAATATGATTTTTAAAAATCTTTTTTAGTTTTTTTGGTCTCTGTATTTCCAGGTTACATTTTATCTTGGAGCAAATGACTTGTCATGTGCTCTGTCTTGCTGTTTAATAAATAGGTGAGTATATAATGACTTGGGACAGGTTATGGCTCATATATTGCTAAAACAGAGGCAGATGGAGCTGCACAATTTTTCTGTTCTTATTTCAGTTGGTGGAACATATTGGTGGGAATGCTGAGTTGTCACTAAAACACTGAGCAATGGTATGCCTTCAGAAATGTTTGATACTATTATCAGGGTGTTGTTTTAGCTATGCTGTGATCAAAGACATTTAAATTTAGAAAGGTTATTTACAGAAGTTTGTGTATCTCATCAATATAATAGCAAATACCCGAGACCCTAAGGAAGAAGTATGGCAAGTTCCAGGATAACACTGGAAAGCTTAATGAACCCTGTTTTTTATTAGTTTTTTTTTAAGAGAAGGTACTAGATAAAAGCTCAGTACTTAACTATCTAGCCTTGCTTGCACAAGTCTTTGGGATTAAACTCCAGGACCACAACAAATGAATTCAATATTATTTACATATAGACATAAATGTTGAATAAACCTTCCACAGATAGAGTCAAGAGTGCAGATCAGATTGTTCTGCGCTCTGGGTCCTAGAAAACTAGCTATCCACAAGACAAAGTAGATAAACTAGGAGTTCAGAGCTGGGAGTTCAGGACAGCATGACCAAGCGCTATGGGTACCAGGAACTAAAAACTAACCATAAGATAGATTGAATAGGGTTTGAGCTGAGAGTTCAAGTTAGCTTGCCCGTGTACCCTGGATACCAGGAACTTGGCTGACCACAAGATAGATGGTTGATTATGTATAGGCTCTTAGAGAATAGCCTGTTCCTTGTACCCTGTCACAAACTGAATAATGGGCTGGGACTTTCCACAGGTGCTCTCCAATAGCCCTCCCTTACTCCCCCTGGGTTGTGGTTCTGCCCCTGAGTTGTGGTTTTGGGCTTTAAATTCTCTCTGTCTCCAAAGCCCCGGGGTCAGACCCCACTGCCCCTGCATGGGTCATGGGTCTTGACCTCAGTATACTGATTAAAATATGCCTCTTGCTGATTACATCAAGTTTGGTGTCTTGCAGTTAATGGGTGGCCATGAATTCCTGAGGCTTGAGTGAGGTCCTCCATTCGTGGGGGCCTTACAAGAGGACAAATGTTTGATGACTTTTGAAGCCTACCTACAGATATACAATGCCAAGGTTTTCAAATGATAGAATTGCCCAGCCCACATTTTCAAGCTCTTTAATATAGTGTGGTAATGTTGTGTGGTGGTTTCAATAGGAATGCCCCCCCCCTTATGTTGATTTATTTAAACGTATGATCTTTAGGAAGTGCTGATTCTTTTTTTTTAAGCTTTTATTTTGTTATCTCCAGCAAATTTTTAGTTTTACATAAATCACTGAAAAACATCTTTGCTTTGTTTAAGGTAGAATTTTTTTTAACTCAAAACACTTTATTTATCAGTATTTGTTTATATATATATGTTTATATATATACATGTATACATATATATATACATATATGAACAATAATTAAATAATAAGATGTATTTGAAAAGTATGGAGGGTTGGGAAGAGTGAGAGGAAGGAAAGAAAGGGGAAAATTATGTAAATATAGTGCTCATATATGAAATTCTCAAAAAGGAATCCATTTTTTTAAAATGTTCAACAGATTACCTGGCATTTTACAATATGAAAATAAATATGACCTACAATTATGTTGAAGGACATTTTAACTTACTACAAACTTTGAAGTTTAAAATGAAATCAATAAAATTTATTTTACCCAGCATACTAACAAAAACCACAATAACGTTTTATAATTCAAAGTATTTCTGAGAACAAGAAAATGGATTGTCAGAAGCTAAGTCAGCAGAGACAGGGGGACACTGTGTGTTATTTCTTTTCTTTTTTTATTATTATCAAATCAAAATTTTTACTTTTTAACACAGGGGTTATAAACACGAAAATGCAGGATGTGGGGAAGGGGATGACACAGGAGCATAGGTGTTCAGGGGGAGTACAGATATCTTTCAGAACAGGGTATCAGCTGGGTGATGGTTCAGGGGTCAGGTCACTATTTCTCTGCCTATGATTCATTTGTCCCCATCTAATTTGGTACTATCTGCCAAGGCTGCCTATTTACAAGGTCTATAACTACTCAGGCTGGTAGATTTCAACAAAAGCTGCCTGTTTACAATAGTTTATAGCCCTCTGTTTCAGTGTTTTTTCCATAGAGACTAAAGACTTTGTGTTAGCAGGCATGTAAGTCAGGCCTATTGCTGATTTTAGGCTTATGGCTGATTTTAGGCCTTCAGTATATAAGCAGGGCTGCTCCTGACATCTCCTCCCTTCTCCAAGTATAGAAGGGCTATGGTGATTCTAATCTTGCCAAGGCGGGGGATAGAGGCCTGACCTCCAGTAATTAAAGGGGACCTTGTAATGGCTCCAGTCCTGTTGTTGTTCAGTGAGGCATGAGGGCCATACCCATCCCAATGTCTTTTTCCTAGAGAGGGGATACTTTTGACATCAACCCCTATGCAGTCAGGCTTGTCCCTCAGGGAACCCAGAAACATATTTTTAACTTTTATTTATATTCCTTTGCAGTGCTTAACCTCGTAGCCTAAGCAAGAATTCAGATCGCCAGACAGAGGGGGTTCTGGGTGGCCCCTCTCTGCTTGATCTAAGGGCAGAAGTCCCCTCTCTTAGGTTGGGTGGAGATGGGACTTGGGAGCACCCTGGATAGAGTAACATCCTCATCTAGAGTCTCGTGGTCCTCCATAGCTAACTTATGATAATGTATCAGAATAGATTTTGAAATCAGATTATCTATCTGTTGTTTCACAAAGTTAGTCAGCTTATTTAAGGTCCAGGGACCAAAGGAAATAAGCAAAAATAACCTAATTAATGGTCCCAAGATGGAAGGAAGTAGGGTTAACAATCATGGAGAGGTTGAAGACCAATTCTTGTACAAGCTCTCATTTTTCTCTTTCTCTCTCTGTCTTTTCTCAAGACCTTCTCTGGCCTTTTTCATGCTCTCTTTAATCATCCATGTCTTGTCTATGTAAAAGCAGCATTCTTAAGGGCTGTACAGAGTCCAGAGCTGTACACAGTCTTTTCTATTGTAAAAGAGAAAATCAAGTCCAATAAAGTCCTTTCCAATTTTGAGGGATTGTATCAGACAGTGAAACAAGAGATTTCTTTAGATTAGTGATGTCAGTCTATAGCTGTTTGATGTCCTTATTAAAGGCCCATGGGAGGTCTGAGTAGTGTAAGTCAAGAGGCCAGCATCAGGATTAGAATTCCTAACAGCAGACATCACGGGTGATTAATTTTTACCTGGAAAGGAAAAAAGAAGGGAATTCTCAGGGAAATTTCTCTTCCCTGGATGTCAATTGTTATTCATCTTATTTATAATTGGGCCTGGTTTTGTGGGGGTATCTATTTAATTCATTAATCTTTTGGCAGCCATTTAGCTGTGTCTTCTGTGGTATCAAACAGGCATATCAATCCTTGGCCCCATATAGGAACTGGGTCCTGGCCATTCCATTTAAGGGTAAGAGGGTCCTTCCTCATAGTTGTGACATAGTTTTTATTGGTCTCAGCGATGCCAGAGGCAATCAGTGGCAGATTTGCCATGAGCTTTCAGTTTTATAAAGTTAAGAGTAAACAAGGTATGCTCCTTCCACCCTCAGAGTCATGAAGACACTAATTAAAGAAATATAATTCTTTGGAAGTGCTGATTCTTGATGGAGATTAGGAAGTGTGGCATTGTTGTAGTAGTTATTGTCTTGTTGGAGGAAGTATGTCACTGGGTATGTGCACTAAGTTTTCAAATGCTCAAGCTAGACCCAGTGTCTCTCCCTTTCTCTTGCCTGTTGATTTGAATATCTCTCAGTCACGCCTTCAGCACCAAGTCTAAAAGTGTGCCACCATGCTTCTCATCATGATGAAAATGAACTGAACCTTTGACATGTAAGCCAGCCAAATTAAATATTTCCCATTGTAAGAGTTGTCATGGTCATAGTGTCTCTTTATAGCAATAGAACACTAAGACAGAAGTTGACATCGGAAACGGATATTGTGGTGAAAGACCTTACCATTTTTCCTCATGGAGAAATCTGAACTTCAAAACTGAAGATTAGAAAAGCAGTTGAGCACATTAAATGAGGGTTAATGGGCCATATTAGTAGGATCAGGGATGACAGTGGTGCTGAGAACCATGTAAGATTATGATGACTTTGCTCAAGGGTTTTCAGAGCAGAAGAATATTAGTAAGTGGTCTGAAGATTTTTCTTATATATTGGTAAAAAATGGGCCTGACTTTACTGTTGTCTGAGAAATCAGCCTAAGGATAAATTGAAGAGATTTTGGTGAATGGTGTTGGCAGAAGAGATTTCATGGCAGCTCAGTATTGACTTCTTCAACTAAATGTTTTTGTTTATAAGTATTGCTGTGGTCATGGTGCAGTATCTCTCTACAGACATTATGGCTCGCAGATAAATGACCCCTAAAGAGACAAGAAGAAATAGATGGCTCAGCCTCACTTAATCAATCAGGCTGGATCAAACTTCTGGAGTCTAATGCCAGCTGGTTTACTGCAATCATTTTTAAACACAGTATAATTTGGTGGGGGTGGGGGGGAGAATTCTGGTATAATAAAATTTCTGGTACCCAAGAACTCATAGTTTCATTGAAACTAAAGTCAAAGTACTTGTTATTTCTTCCAAGAAAATGGGTTCTAAGGATAGACCATGTATATTAGTCTAAGAGTTTAGGAAAGAGTCTGGCATGGTCTTGGTCATACCTGCAGTATAGAGGTCATATGTGTTATTATGTGGAGCAGACACGTGGGCATATTCAGATCTCATTTACCACTTTCCATTTTGTGAGCACACTTTCAGTGCTGACTGTGGGAGCTTTGGGGACCCCTAGATATACAGATAATATAAGGGTCATTTAGACTGTTAACCACCTCTGGTCTTCATTGTTGGAGTTTGAGAAAGCCTGGTCCTTCATTGTCATAAATCATCAAGCTATTTATCACCTCCAACTTCCACACTGCTGAGTGAAAAAGCAGGTTGTACATCTTCCTTCTTATATGTGTATGAGTGTGTTTACAAGGGTCCAGGAACCCCCAGAGAGTACAGGAACTAGTTATAGGCTTTTGGGATTTTTGTTTGGTTTGCTATTGTTATTTGTGTTTTTTTATGTTGTTATTGTTTTATATATATATATATATATATATATATATATATATATATATATATATATATATATGATTTTTTTAAAATAGACTTTCTATGTGTAGCCCTGCCTGGTCTGGAACTCATTTTGTAGATCAGGCTGGACTGGCACTCAGAGATCTGCCTGCCTCTGCCTTTTAAGTGCTCAAATCAATGACTTACACCACAACTGCATGCCTATGTATTTTTTTTTTTCTGGTTATCTGTTGGCACAAGGACCTTTGTGCTTCCAATGAATGGGCATTGGAACTACCACTCTTTTGACCTGGGACTTCCAGCCTTCATATCTATGAAAAATGCATTTGAGTTTTTTATAAGCATCTCAGATGGACTCAGAATTACTCAGTGTTTTTTTTTTTTTGACACTAGTCAGAAACATTGCATGTTAATACCTTTGATTTCATTTTTCTGAATATGCCAGAGGCTGTAGTATTGCCTTTGTTTACACTATTAACTAAAGGCCTAGCCTTGAAATCACAGTTCCTAGATGTTCTCAAATCATCTTATTTCTCCAATATAATAAACGAGGAAATTTAGAGTTAATTTTAAAATAATCCTTACAGATGAAATTTATTTAAATGATAATGGCTTATAGCTATGAATATTTAATTATATTGGAATTGATATTAACATAAAAGGTTGATTTGTAACAGCATTGCAGTTTCCAGGGTCTAAGTGAAATGGTCATCTTTCTGTCTGAGATTCCAGTGCTTTGTGCTTATAAAATGGTAAATGACAAATGAGATCTGAATATATTTTCTTGTCTGCTCCACAACACTCTCTCAGTTTGGGGGCCATCTATTTAATTTTAAGTGTGTATAAAGTGTTGTGAGCTACCATATACCATGTATTACAAGAATTTATGATTTCAGATCTTACACTTTCAAACATATAGTATTGAATTACACTGACTTTCATACTTAGCTTATGTATCTCATGAGACAAAAAGAAAATAAAGAGAATAAAACCTAAATCTTTGGTTAGTAGCTATTCTCTTTTTATGTTATCAAACTGAGCTGGATGTCAGCAGCAAGTTGGTTGTCACTTCAGGTGTTTCAGATAATCAATGGTGGAAATGCTAAATCATTAAAAATGTTAACCAAACCCTACTTTCTTTCAATAAATTCACAACAGATTTACTCACTTACTGTTGAATAAAGAATACATGCTCTCCATAATATTTATACAAGGAAAACTAGACATTTTCTCTCTGTTAGTATTTTTCTAACTCTCCTTCCTGTGAATCTGACATCAAACACCTTGTTTTATCTGGGCACAGTTTGAACTTTCATTCTTCCCTTTTGGGGGGAATGCTTTCTCTTTCTCCTCAAAAGTACAAAGTTCGATCAACATTAATGAACAGCCATAAAGGTCATGCCTGGGAAAACATCTGGCATGTGCTGACAGCAGGCATTTATTCTGTTCATTCTACACAGTGAGGTGTTATTTAAGAATCGTCTGTGTTTATGCTGATCTTCTATTCTAATTATGGGATTTTGAAAATAAGGCATATTTTGTATCTAGAATGCAACTGTCTTACTTAGCTTACTCGTCAGAGGTTTAGTCCATTATCTTGATGCCAGGAAGCATGGCAGCAGGTAGGCAGACACTATGCTAGAGAGGTAGCTGAGAGTGCTATATCTGGATCAGCAGAGAGCAGGAAGTGCACTGCAGTGACACACTTCCTTTAACACAGCTACACATGCTGCAACACTGCCATACATCATAATAGTGCTGCTTAATACAGAGCAAGTAGTAAAACGCATGAGCCTATGAGGCCATTACTATTCAAACCACCACAGAGACACAGTTCCTCAATTTGTTTTAGTCTCTTAATAAATGATTGGGTTGATGGACACATTCACCTCCCAAGATGTTTCATCTCTAAATATATTGTAACATTTTTCTTTGTCTCCGGGTTCTGTAAGAACTTTGGGAAATGGTATCTTGAACATTTGGAGAAGCAAAAAGAGGTGAGAATATACTATGGATTTATTCTTTATTTTATTATTTGGATCTTCATCATAATTATTATTATTTGATTATTTGTGTGTATAGGTGTGTGAGTGTGTGTGTCTGTGAAGGTGTACAGATCTTCAAGTGTGTGCATGTTAAAGCATACATGTGGAAGTCTGAACAAAACTTTTTCAGAGTTCATATTCTCTTTTCACATTTCCAAGGATGATAAATTAGAGAATGGAACTTTGGCTTTCAGGCTAGTAATAGAGATGTCATGTGCATTGGGCAATCTCACCTTCTCTAAATATTTTTAAATATGATATCAGTATTTGATTTATTATTACATTATTTATGACAAACATTTTGCTAGGCACTATGTACTGAATCTCCAATAAGGCAACATTTCTAGTACTAAAATATGTAATAATGTATGGCCCTTAAGAAGAATCTGAAGAATTTACAATGAGCAGCTTAGAATGACGTGAATAGTGATTATTAAAGGTAAAGTACCAGGGAGGCAGTGAGTGGAAAATGTTAAATTCAAATAACAAATCTTCAGGATGGAGCCAATCTAGATGTAATGTTTAGAGCACTCACAGATTAGACTACTATTGAGCTAACTACTTTATTACTCACAATATCCTATTTTTCCTGAGACCATTTACATACACACACACACACACACACAGAGGGAGAGAGAGAGAGACAGAGAGAGAGAGACAGACAGAGAGAGAGAGAGACTTAAATAATTTGCTAGCCATCCTCCATCATACTTTTTGTTATACAGAACCTGAATATTCATTAGTGAAAAATCATTTTTTTTTCTTTACATATTATCTAAAAAGTGATATTTAGTTACTTACATAACCTTACATCATTATTTTAGAATATACAGAAATGAAATGAGAAGGAGTTGTGTCAGGAGGTGAGGTTGAGTTGGCAAATTAACATTTGTTTTCTCCCTCCCCTTTTTTGGTAGCTAAGTGGATTAAACTGAATCATTTATATCCTTGTCACTTTCCTTCTGCTCTTACTAATGCTCTAGAGGACCATTGGTTTTCTCATTTCAGTCCTGCACAAAATATAATAGACCGAGGACTGACATTTTTAGAGGCAGAGATATTAAGGTTGCATCTGCCTCTAGCATCTAGATTGGACTTGAAATGGTGGTAATGGGAGAAGTGAAAAGATGCAATATAAACCTCTAACTGTTGGATGAGGGATGGCAGCTCTCCATGATGAAGGACAGAATTTCCATCAACTAATTGAAAAACAAATCGTAGACAATTTCAGTCCAATTCATGTCATGCTTGTTTTCCAATATAACATTTAGACAAGCATTGACAAGCCCTGTGTGTGCATGCTTGTGTGTGTGTATGTGTGTGTCTGTCTGTGTGAGCATGTGCTTAGAATAAAATTTTTATCTCATCACATTAATAATGATAAATACTAATTGGATATACAAGGTTAAGTAGAATATAGCAGTTGAAATTTTGAACCCTGGAAGCATCCTATATTTCAGAACGTGAATAATGGTAATAACGTTATTAGAAGTAAGTATTTGAGGTTTCTTGTCAAAATTCTAAATTTTATTTTTCTGACTTAAAGAAAGAGTCTTCAGTGAACCATTCATGAGTTAAATTGATTGTTCAGATTTCTTGTTTGAGCTTTATTTATTGAAAATGGACGCATACATTCTAAAAAGAAAAATCTAATTTTGGAAGAATCCCATAATGCACTACAGAATTTTATATAACCTTAAGCATGCTAAAAATAAAAGAGATTCAACACTGAATTATCAGTCTACATCTATTGGATTCATCTTAGAGTACCATAATAGCACAATTATAAAGTGTAATGACCAATGAACACTTAGTGCACATAGGCTCTATCTAATTCATTGTGGAATATTTCATCAGAACACACTTTTAACACTCACTATTTATTACATACTTGTAAATGAATAAATAAACTATTACATAAGGCCCCGAGAGTTTAGTTTGATGGCATTAATTTTCATACCTGAGCAGGTATATAATTCAGAACTTGTACATCTAAATGAATCAATAACAAAATTATTTCACAGAAAGTGGTACTCAGCTTAATACAAGCCATATATGTTTTCTTGGATTACTTCTCTCAGATTACATTCTGCAATAGTTATTTTATAGGATGTGCGAGTTAAGTTTTGTGTACTCTTCCTATTTATACAAAGTGTTATTTTTTTGTGTGACCATTCACAGTAAATATGCCATAGGAATGATATTGAATGATCTTTCATAACTTTCCCCTAAAATATCTCAATTGAAAAATGGGGCCAGTCTAGTCATTGCCCCCATCTTGGTCCTCCCTCCAACAGTCCCTTTGCACCCTCCACTCCAGCAGGCATCCTCACTCACTGAGGCCTCAAGTCTCTCAAGGGTTAGGTGCATCTTCACCCACTGAGTCCAGACCAGGCAATTCTCTGCTATGTATGTGTCTGGGGCTTCATATCAGATGGTGTATGCTAACTGATTGGTGGCTCAGTGTCTGAGGGACCTCGAGGTCCAGGTTAGTTGAGACTGCTGGTCTTCTTATGAGGTTGCCCTCCTCCTCAGTTTCTTCCAACCTTTCCCTAATTAAACCACAGTGGTCTGCAGACTTCTGATCAAGGCTCAGAGTTTAATATTCAGTTCTTGTGTATATATGGATACACATACACATACACATACACATACATGGAAAGCCCCACCTAACCATTCTTTGTTTCAACCAGATTATGGCATTAAGTCAAGAATTATGTTGCAAGTCAAGGTCAGAATTTGCATGAGCAGCTAGGGTAGATGATTCCACCTAGGTCACAAGGTCTTTCTAGTCTGCTCAAGGCTGGGGAAGGGCACACAAAACTTCAGAAAATGTTTATGTCAATAAATAGAGTATCAGGACTTTTCAGTTGGGTTTACATTGTCACCTATGTGACTGCATTAGATGAAAGAATCTTTAAACAGGGGTGTTAGAAAGTTAAAATAATATAGTTACTATTGCTCTAAATTCATCCTGAATGTCACCATTAGAAACAAATAAGCAGAAAAGGAGTATACAGAATAGTACATTCATAACCTTTTGTAGTAGCCAAGGAAAGAAACTGAGTGGTACATTACTTTGGAAGCATTCTTTAAAGTTGCAGTTCAACTTAACATTTCATAATCAAATCATAGTGGATAATCTATGTAAGCTATAAATGTAATAAAGAGTCTTTAAAGAAGGCATCAAAGGAAGAGACTTGTATGAAGACACAGGGATTGAAATTATATAGCCAGCAGGTCACTGTTTGGTACTGTGATAGGAACTTCCCTAGGCAAGTGTAAGAACAATCAAATTTGTGTTAACTGAGGAGAGCTGCTCCAAAGCAAAAATTTTAATGTCTCCAGAAAACAGAGTTGTTCCACTTCTCTATGCACCCTAAAATTTCTGTCAAAGTTCAGACTGATCACTTATCAACATAATGGGTGAGTCTATAGATGGACTTTCAATATGACCAACAAATAATATATTTTTCTAAATAAAAGTCATTATTTTTTTAATAAAATGTTGATATTATCATGCCAAGTACTGCCAAAAAGCATCAAATTAAGTGTGGAGAAGAAATTATCATGCTGTGAGTTAAATTGACAGACTGTATATTGAAAATAATAACATTTCTCACTACACAAGGCATGCTTTCAGTATTCCTAATTAACTTCAAAATTTATAAATTGCAAATGCAAATACTGTTTTATATCTTGATATATGGTTTTAGTCATAAAGGAGAACATTACAAATATATCTTAAATCTATAACAGATGCTCTAGAAAGAGAAATGACTCTCTGTGACATTAGAAGAAACTCTTAAAAACATTTTTTTTTACCACTTTCCATGATGCTCTGAAGTAAAAGGAGAGAAACTGAGGACTCGGAGCAGTTATTCTGACAACATAACTCATGCTGTTTTAGGAATATGAAAACCACTGTGCTCAGCATGGATAGCATGCCTCCAAGCACAATAGCGCTGGTAACCTCTTTCTTAAAGAAGATAGCCAGATCTCAAGAGTGAATTATTGAGGTTCAGATAAAGAGGATGATTATTAGAAGTTTGTTGAGTGTATTATTATGAGTGTGAACAAGCCAGTCAGCATTTGGGCCTGCTTTTTACAATTGTACTCATTGTCTCTGTCTCAAGAAGGGCCACATTTGTAAAGAATATATTATTGAAAGGTGAAGTAAAAAAAAAAAAGGACAAATTACTGGCTTCTGAATAATGACCATTGATTACCACCCACTGTGAGGACTGAGTTAGCTACCTGGAAACTGAGAGCTGCCATTAAATTAAAGAGGGAGGGATAACAAAAGGATGGAAAGAGAAAAAGGGGGAGGTGGAATGATTTGGTGCAGTTGCCTACTGAATATATGAAAAAATAGGAGCAGAAAATAAAATAATATTAAAAAGTAAAAAATGGTTTGTGACTATATCTGTTACATCTTTGCAATCAGCATAATTTTAATTCCTTTCTTCATAATTAGCCACTAGTTAATACCTAATTAGATAGGTTTATGTAAGTATAAAGGATATTCTAAAAGTCAAGCAAAGTATCTCTAAACAAGTGGCAAATTATACCACTTTTTAATCTCATTTTTTTGACACTGTGGTCAAGCATTTACTTAGCAAGTGAGCTAGTCCAGCAGTCTAAACTCCAGAACAGAGCAGGTGGTTGTGTCTGCAATTTCCCTTTGTCACTAAGGCATTAAGATGATTTTTGAAGAGTCACAATGAGATTGATGGTAAAAATCCTTCTGTCTCCATTAATTTTCCCAAAAAACATTTTATAATTTCATGAAATTTTCTTCCGTAAGGTAAGAACACACATAAGAGGGATAAAAAATTGGCCATATATTTTGTTCACTGGCTACAGAAATAAGAGTGTGTGTGTGTGTGTGTGTGTGTGTGTGTGTGTGTGTGTGTGTACACTTCAGATTTCTACGTTGTTTGTGCACAGGTCTTTATATCAGAATTTAGCAAACACTATCTCAAGAAGCTAACAGTAGTTACAGCACCTGGTTTTTTACTGGGATAGCTTAGAGCTGAGCAGAAGGCTTGCCATTTAATCAGGCAATCAAGTCCCAAACTTATATCAAATGCCACCAGTAACGAGCCAGTAAAATTTGCTCCTCTGGCTAACTTTTCTAAAGCCTCCAATGCCTTTGGAAATGTGAGATTCTGGTTTCTCTTATTTAAAGAACAAAGGCATGTCATCTCTGAGCTTTTGTTGAGCTTGTGTTCTAGGACATTGTCTCGACAGAGATGCATATGGAAAATAAGCACACACCACTGAAGACTTGAAATAGCAAACATACTTTTATCTCTTTCTTCTTATACTGAAAAAATAGGACTAGAAGACAACCAAAGAAGGTTGTGGTCATCCCACTAATGTCCATCAGGTCCCATGTGTGGTTCAGTATCGAACAGCTGACTCATTAACATTGGAGTACTTACCAAGTGGCTACCTGTTTGTGGCCATTCTAAAGATCTTGGAAACTGTTTAAAAGTGGCCTATAAATTAAAATGCTACATTTAAGACCATAATGCTTGATAGTCACAATACAGCATTAATATAATTTGAAATAACTTATACTTAAACAATTATGTTTTATTGCTGTCTTATAATATCTAAAGTATAAGTGCTAAATGACATTATTTAAAATCTCTCTTTCTTTAAATAGATAGAAAGAATATATCTATCTATATATATTTCTTTATATAAAAAATTCTAAATGAATACATATATGATTTTTAACAGAAAATATTTAGAATTGCTTACAGAAAAAAACTTGAATCTCATAGTTAAATGTGTTAAATTATCAAATTCTGATAGGCAAAGCTTTTGTTTTGTATTCTTTCTTGATCATCAGTAGCAGTCATATTTCGTAGCAGTGGCAATCCTTAAATAGAATTAAAATAACTAAAGCAATTAAAGGTCATGGAAATAAAAATAATTTTATATTTACCTTAAAGAAAAGGGAGCAAATACTATACACAATTTTATATTTATGTTAAGTAAAAAGAAACAGACACGAAGTGAAAATTTTGCTAACATGAAATTTATAAGTAAGTTAGACTGCCATGGGAATATAATGGTTTTCTTTTTAAATAATTTGTCCAGTGTTTGAGAGATCTCAGGGTCTAGGTTAATTGAGACTGGTGGTCCTTCTATGGGCTCACCCTCTCAAACACTGGAACACCAACCAGGCAGCATACACCAGCTGATATGAGGCCCTCAACACATATACAGCAGAGGACTGCGAGGTCCGGGTTCAGTCAGAGAAGATGCACCTAACCCCCAAAGACACTGGAGGCCCCAGGGAGTTTAAAGGTCTGTTTGGGGTGGGGGGGTGGAGGTTGGGACATCCTCATGAGACAGGATATGGGGAGGAGGTATGGGATAGGGAGTCAGAGGGTGGACTGGGAGGAGGCAATAAAATCTGGACTGTAAATAAATAAATAAATAAATAAATAAATAAATAAATAAAAGACAAAATAATAATTTGTCAAAATAGTCAGTTCTGTAAACTTCAACTAAGTGGTAAATTTTCTTTCAAATTCATACAAAAAATTTTATGTGTGAGTGAATTTGGAAAGCTGCTAATTTATCTGCTGAACTACTTTGACTACTATAACTCTACGGCTAGCCTGAATACCAATAGCAAAGACAAAGGAATGAGAAAGATGCGTGATATAAAGAAACTCTACTTTGATGGTCTCTGTTTACAGAAGAAAGAAGAGAAAAGTAAAAAGTGTCTCAGTGGGAAATAAAATGCTCCTTTTCTTCTAGAATGAACAAGCTAAAGAAGACACAGCCACGGCAGGACTGCACAGTCACGTACGACAGCCACTGCCCTTTCCTTATTTGTATATCTCCCCCCGTTTCAGGGTTGGAGTATCTCTACAGTTTTCTATTATTGTTCTTTAACAGTCAGTATGTCTGTGTTTCATATAAGGGATTTGCTGATTGACAGACTCATTCCTGGTTTGGGAAATACAGCACAGCATAGAGCACTGGGGGCTTCAGTGAGCAGGTGTTAAGCTTATTGAACAGAATATTTCTCTTTTCCAACGACTAATATTCTGACTTCAGAATTCTTAAACAGATGTTTTAGAAAGATTTTCTCCACTTTCTGTTTCCATGGGGTTGTCTCTCACCTGCTTAATTGCTGCCTTACACAATAATGCAAAACAAAAAGTACATGAAAAAACACATCCTATTGTCCCCTGTGAGAAGAAAATTGTCTCTTTGGTTCCTATACTTTTATTTATGTTTCCTTGAATATTGGAAACAGTAATAGAGGGAAAATTAACTTCCTTACCAGATTTAACACTCCTGAATAATGAATGCCATTCCTCTTGTCAAGTTAGTCATTTGATACATGACCATCATCTCCAGAGTATTACAGCTCTTCAACCAAATACCTTTTTGTTTTCTGTACAGCCTTATAATACAGACTCAGAGACCAAACATAGAGTTGGAGAGATGGCTCAGCAGTTACGTGCATTTGATGATTTGAAACAGGACTGGAATTGTTCTGGGGCCATCAACTGCCAGGAACTCTAGCTCCACACATTTCTGACATCTCTGGCTACTGCAGCCTCCTGCAATCACATCTACACACATACACACACACACACACACACACACACACACATACATACGTACACATGAGTGCACACACATGCACATGCCCACAGATACACATGTACACACATACAAATACATGTACACAAATATACACACAAATACACACACATTCACACACAAAAATATGCAAGTACACACACATATACACACACACACATGCCTGCACACACACATATACTCACACAAATATACTTACACAAATATACACACAAAAACACACACATGAACACACACAAATACACACACAAACCAATACGTATATGCCTGTAACAAAAACTAACATAAAGGAGGCTTCGAAGTAATGGATGGAGATTCTAGAAAAGCTTATAGAGACTTCTATAGATATTTAGAGAAATGAAAATACCTACTACAACTAGGGTTAGGATGGATGAATTTAAATGATATCACTAAAGAGATCAATATTTGTGCCGGCCTCCTTCTAAAGTCCTTCTGATCCAAACAGACAAATGCTAAATAGTGTCTTTGAGGTTGTAGAAGTAGTTTCTATTTGGCAATCAAATAAATGAAATGAGAAATAAAACGTGAGGCTGAATGTGCCTGTCTGGAAAGACAGTGACACTGGTGTTGTTTCTTTGAATGAGCTATTGATTTGTGATTTTTCCCCAGACAGTGCTGTGTATGTCTGACTTTGTAATGAGTAGTTGGTATCGTGCATACCCAGAGTTCAAGCTATTGATCTTTCACTCTGAGTAGAGAACAAATGAGAAGAAGAATCTACTCTGAGTGCAGGGACCTGTCACAAAAGAGGTGGCACACAGCAAATATGTTTTGTAAATGCTATTCTCTCTGTGGATACAGCAGCCTGCAAGTATTTCTTTCAGCTTTCTGATGGATTTGCTTTGAACAGTCATACATGGTCCTATCTAAAGGCATAGTATGACTACTGGGCCTCTCTTCCAGAGCAGATTAAAACAATACTTGTGCACCTTTGTCTTTCTTTGTCTTTGAACTCACTATCACTTCATATTATCTCCTGCTTAGAGAGTAATGTATTTATTATTTTTTGCTCTCTGAGACTTCTATGACATCTTTCTATTCTCTATATATCATAAATATGATGTGACCATATCTCATTATCCAACAAATGCAGTGAATACATGAAACTTAAAATTCCACCCTTTTTATTCTTCAACAGCTGTCTTACACAAGTGTGGATCCTGACTTTTGAAAACCACACTGACATTTTATTTTTATTTCTACCTGCTTTTCTCTAAATATATCAGTATTACTTGTTCCCTGGTTTTTTTTTAAGCTTTCTTGTTTTACAAAATATAGAATCAGTTATTTGATTGTCCACCTATAAAAGAAGAATATTCAATTTAGTAGAAATAAATTAGTCTAATGTGTGGAACATAACATCATTGAGTTTCTGTCATATTTGTATTGATATATTTTATGACCTTTTTGAAAATAAAACTTTTTTTTTTTTTCCCACAATACGCGGGAATCGGGACAGCGGGACTCGAATCCGCGCACCAAGAGATGGTGCGCCCTCTGCGGGCGGGTGCCTTGATGCCATCTGAAGTGTAAATAAAATATCTAATAAAAAAAAGAGAAAAGAAAAAAAAACTTTTCTGGCTTATATAATGATGTAACTTTCTATCTTCCAAAGGAGATAAGGAATTCTGGTGCACCTCTGCCTTTCTTTCTCTTTGAATTCACTATCACTTCAGATTGTGTCCTGCCTAAGGACTAATTGATCTCCAGAACAGGATCATTTTGCTTTCTTTTCTTCTGATATATTCTATCAATTATCACTAGTACACATGTTATAAATAAAAGAGAAAAAGCAAATTTCTCAATTTTTGATTTTGTAGCTGAAATCTTAATACTGAAGTGTTGCTGTGTAATTAGTATATGTGGAAGATAAAATGATAAAAGTATCAATGAAAAATCTAAACCATGAAAATTCAGAGAATGTGGATTTGAGTAGGAGAGAGAGTTGTGGAAGGCAAATGAGAGTGGATATTAGTTATATTACTTCACCGAATATGCTGAGGGTTGGGGTGAATGTGAATGCTTAACACTATGGAGAGAAACAGAAAGATAAGAGATGTCAAATATGTACCCGCTTCCCCAACCTCCTGAGATAATCCTGTTCAGGTGCTTGAAGGTTTATTTGAAGATGGGAGATATAGCTCAGAGATTGAGAGCACTTACCATTGTTCAAAAGGCACTGATTTTAAGTCTTAGACCCCACATGATGGTTCGCAACTATCCATAACTCTACTTCCAAAAGATCCAATATCCTCTTCTGATCTTTATGGGCACTAGGCATACACATAGTAGGACAAAATGCTAGCCAAATACTTATGCATATAAATTAAACTGCATAAATCTTAATAAAAACATTTTGGTATTATTTTATAAAATACTCTAATTCCATTTGTATGTAAAACCATAGCAATTATTACCTAGTTTATTTTTTTCCTACTTGGTAGAATACATGCTTCTGACTGAAAGTCTACTGTATGTGATTTTCAATAATAAATGATATTTTAATGACTCATAAGACTAAAATGATGCAAACTTATAAGGTACCCTAATTCATACTTAAAATAGGTTATCTTATGCTTAAAGAAGCAAAATGTGCTTTAAGAATAAAAGAATACAGAACATCTAAAAAGCAAAGAGCATTATAAATTAATGTAAATAGTAAATGCGGGTGACATATATCTCTTGTGTATCCTCCTTGTTTATATAATGATGTGCATTTTTATTATCACAAGATCATGTGGGGAAGATGTTGTATCTAAATAGCTGCTTTACATATTACTCAATATACAAACAGTGAAATTCTAGAAGCAGAAACATGACTGATACCCAATAAAGCTTAATGACTCAAAACGTGACGTAATTTAAGTTATAAAATGGTCTATATGAAACACTGTTAATTGAAAGAATGCTTTGCATACAAGGAAATAAGAATGAAAATTGAAATTTAATTTAAAGGTACTAAGGGTGTATGAAAATATCATTTTAATATTTTTTTGAGAACCTAAATGGCAAGTAACATTTTTTTCTTGAATACCTGAAATAAAAGTTAGTGATATTTATAACACCAAAATATAACAGGATGATATTAGAGCTTGTCTCTGTTTCTCAGAAAGTGTTCTATCTCATACTTTCTTGAGTACAGGATTTTGAACAAGGACAAAATTTCATTATAGTGCTTGGTAGAAGGTGACATTAAGGGCAAATATGTTGTAGAAAAGGAAGAGACTGGTAGTAAATGATATAATACTTGCTTTTTAAAGGAAAATCACTGTATGTAGTCATGAAAATTATGTTCACTCTTCATGATAGAAATAGAAGCAACATTTTACAATTGCCTTTGCCTTGTTAAGCTTTAAAACAATTCTAAATATATTTTTAAAATTAGTTATGGAGTCATTTTCCAATGAGAATAAAAATATTTCATTTGCCTGAATTTAGTAAACAGAAGAAGGGGTTAATAGGGTTTGAAATGCAAAAGCCATATCTAGCTTTATGGGTGCAATGAATTTTTTTTTTATATAAAGTCTTTTAAGCTCGAATAATGAGTGCATCAGTCAAGATGGGCTGAGAATGAAAATGTAATCATCTAGAAGCTCAGTTCAGGCTATAATTACGTTACTTGTGTAAACATGTTATGAAGGTACAATGCAAACCAGGCTCCAGCAGGAGAGATAGTTTATGCATAAGAGAATTTATATTAAAATATCCTAACTATAACATAAAATCATTGCAGGGGACTGACACGTTGCTAAATTGCAGAGACTTTTTCTAGAATATAATTTGACCTTACAGGGGTGGTTAAATAAAACACGTCGTTAATGATGATAATACATGAGCTAAATAATATTTTGTAACAATCTGCACGAGACATTAGAGTCATAACATTATTAATAGGATAGGATCGTTAACTGTTCTTATACAAGAAACATGGATTTCAAGGTCAAGGTTGAGGAAGTTGACTGCGTATCTGTAATATTTTTAGCACTGAGTAATATTAAAACTTGCCATCTAACACACAAAAAAATTCCTTTGAATAGGTTGAAATTATCCACTTTAAGTTAAAAATGTCTCTACTGGGCAGCACAATCAAAGCATTCAGGAGCCTTAGGGGATTTTAAAAGGTGTTTAAATAAAATCTAAGATTTAACCTTAAGGAAATTCTGTAGTGCAGTTTAAGAGATTAAGCCGCAGTTTAGAACACCTGACTTATTAACTACCCACAAATCAGATAATTTATTTGATTACCTTCTTTCTGGGTTAATAATGCTGTTGTATGGAACTTTCTGGTCTTCATGGGGATTTTAATATACATTTTATATCCATTTCCATCATGTGCTTCATTCTAAACTTTGTGAGAACGAGTGAATATTTTTTGCACTAGTATCTTATACACATGAGGATTTATAGTCAGGTACAGAGAGGAAATGATGGACATATTTGCTACAATATTTTAACTTTTAATACAATATTCTATGCTCTTATGATATGTTTAAAATATAAATTCTTAAACCGATGTAGGATGATAACACACTTGAAATGTTTCATCTTTTTTTAAATAAATATTGACCTTAGAAAACCAAGTAAGAATCTTACAAGTGAGATGTAGAGATGACTGGAATACAATTTTAAAAATTCCATACCCACTCATAAGTAAAAGCCCTTTGATATATAAATAATTTTCATCTACAGATGTGGTACCAAGGTAACAGGGTTGAATGAGTGACTTAATGGTTCTTCCTTGGAGGCTGCAGAGAAAACAGGTAGTGAAAAGAAACAGTGCTTGCTGCTTTTGCAGAGAATCTTAAGTTCCGCTTCAAGCACCAATCCAGAGTTCATAAAAATCTGAAACTCGTATTCCAAGAAATCTGATGACTTGTTCTGGCTTTCATCATTATCCACAAATATATAGAGAACATGTATAAACATATACATACATACATACATACATACATACATACATACATACATACAGTCATCCATCCGCACAGTTATTTATACATAAATTCATACATACATACATATATACATACATACATACCTATACACAGATACATATGTACACACATTGTTGTGTTCGTTTCATGACCCCTAAAAGACCACTAAGTAGCAATTTTGATGCAATTGCACTAGGGTCTTTACTACAAGCTCAAGCTTGGACCCTACAGCAGTCTGGGACAGAGCAGAATGGGAGGGTGAAGCCCCCAAGCTCTCAGCAAGATAAGGTTTTATAAGAAATGATAAGCAAGTGAGGGAGTTTCTAGCCTGGTACACATCTGATTGGGGAGGGACATTATGGAATTTTGTCCTTTAACATAATTGGCGTGTTCTGGGAGGAACCATAAACTTTTCTATTGTCTTCCTCCTCTTGATTGGTGGTTGTTAGGAAGTGAAGTGCCAGGGGCAAGCTTGTTAGAGTAACCTGGAAACTGGTCTTGTTTGGGAGTAACCTGGGAGCTGAAGCTAGATACAGGCCTTGTTGTGGAGTAACCTGGGAAATGGCTTTAGGTGTTGGCTTGTTAGTTAACACAAGTTCATCCTTAAGTCAGGTTCTCTAAGATGGAGTCCGAACCGAATATCTGGTCTCTCAGCATATGCTCACTCATGTATACATATGCATATACTTACATACATACATACATACATACATACATACATACATACACTTACACAAATTTTATAGAAATATACAGAACAAGGAGTCTGTCCTCTGGCTTCAGGTGTGCTACACTTTCTTATTAGATCAAAGCCTTTGTTTTTGCTTTAGTTGCCTATTTTCTAAATACCATCAAGACTAATGGTATGTAGGCTCCATTTTAGGAATTACTAAAATAGAATATTTAATTTAATATTTTAATTTAATTTATTATTTAAAAATACAGTTTTTTTTAAATATATAAGAAATAATCTTTCAAACCCATAGAGAAGCTCATCAGTCAGCTCTGCCTTTTTCACAGTATTAATAGATGGGGTTGTTGATAACACAAGGACTCTAGGTTTTCTAATTTTGCCCAAGTCCATTCCCAGTTCCTGTGCTTTCACGTATGAAGACAGAAACTGCACATCTATTTTGCAAAAGAATAAAATCATTCATGGTTTTTATGAAATTATGATAGGGTTAAATAAAATTAAAATGCATGTCCTTGGTAAACATATTAATTCAAGTCTAACTATGTAATTAGAATGCTGAATTATTAGATGGAGATTAGAGGAGGGTTTCTTGGGTGAATGAATATTCACTCTATATCCCAAGACACCTTCCTATTTCATAAGCATTCTAATTGTGTCCTTCTCCTATCATTTTACTCTTAAGATTTATAGTGTTCCCTTATCAGTGTCTTCTACATTATAGCAAACTTTACACCTATCAGTTAGTTTTTTGAAATGATGCATTAGACTCCACTTTTTTCCTAGTTAATTTTACTCTATGAGGCAGAGCTTACTTCATTTAATGCCAAGGAAGATGTTATACAAATAGTTAACATTAATGAGTAGTTTGAAACACAATTACAATAATTACATAGTTATTCATATTCAAAGTGGTTTAAGAGGTATCATTCTAAATACAGATTATTTAAATGTAAAAGTTACTGAACTTAAATATATTTTTGCTTATATTTGTTGCATATGTGTAGGGAAAGAGAGGAGTGTTACTTCATAATAGTGAGTAACAAAAAAATCCGCTCAAATTAACTGAAAAAAATCTACACAATATTATTAAAACACGGGTATTCAGATATGAATGTATTTATTTTTTTAACTGAAGAAGACCAAGAATCCTATGCTCCAAGAAGACACTAACATCATAAATAGGAATATTAATTTCATACGATGATCACAAAACCAGCAATATTTCAAGTTTTCTTTTCTATCACCAAGGTGACCACAAATTAGTTTTTAAAGTATTCCTTTTATCTCTGAAAAATGTACACCCAAATTAAATTTTATTTCTTGTGTTTCTATGTAAGTGGTTTTTGATGTCTATATTATTTTTAATGATATTATCAGAACAAGGAATCTTAGTAGTAACATCACATACCTTGGACTCTAAAAGGCTTTATCGTTGGCTATTCATTTATTCTTCTCTCATACAGTACATTTCATTAGCAGTTTATTCTACCTCTTGTGTTTCCAGTGCCCTCCTCATCCCCAGATCCACTCGTCCTCTTTTCCCTTGAAAAAGTAGAAGCCTCCCAGAGGTATCAAATAGACATGGCCTATCAAGTTGGAAGAAGACTCGGCACCTCCCCTCATATTACATTTGGAAAAGGCAGACAAGTAAGAGAAAAGAGTCCAAAAAGAATGCAAAAGTGTCAGAAAGAGCCCTGATCACAGTTTTAGGAGTGCACAAGTACTAGGTAACAACCTTAACATGTATATGCAAAGGGCCTCGGTCAGACCTATGCAGACTAACTGAAAATCAGTTCAGTTTTTGTGAGCCCCTATAAAGCTAGCTTTGTACAAGAACTTTAATCCAGCAATATGGCTGCTCTGGCAAGAAATCACACCCAATGATATAATCCAGCCAGAATGCAGACATACACTAGATTACAGGATGCTCTGACTAAAATACAGACATGCCCTTAGTATACACCTTTAATATGTAACAAAAAACGTAAGGTTAGTTTGTAGGAGGAAGCAGCCATGTTTGAAAGTGAGGTCCAATTGAGGGGCAAAGAGACAAATCTGAAGATCTGACAGAGTGAGTCAGAGATAGAATATGCCTAACTCTCATGAGAACAGCAGAGAAAGAGAGGCTATGTGAGAGTGAGAGAGCAAAAACCGATGATGTGGTTTGTGATGGTGGTGTGGGTGTATGGCAACTTTACAAAGACAGAGTAGAGAACCAGGAAGACACAGGTGAAAACAGAACTGGCCAAAGAAAGAGTCAGAAAATTAGCACAAATTCCCAAAGTTAGTATGAAGCCAGACAGAGAAATAGCTAGATTGAATCAGTCAGCTTGAAAGATTAGATTTCACAGAGGCTACAAGCTTCCAGAACTAGGCCGAGGGATAATTAGAACAGAGAAAGAAATGCTCTGGGCTCAGCCTGAGCCATGTATTCACACAGCTCTGGTAGACTCTCATCTCATCACCTCATCTGAAGAAACAAAAATGACATTTACATATGCCTGTAGGTGTTGTGGGTTTTATTGTGGTACGCTTGGCCCCTCTGTCTCCTACAGTTCTTATTTGCCCTCTTCTGCTCAATTCCCTGAGCTCCACCTGATGCTTGGCTGTGGGTCTCTGATCTGTTTTCATCAGGTTTTGGAAAAAGCCTCACTGACAATGATTATGCTAGGACCCTGTCTACGGTATAGCAGAATATCATTAGGAATCACTTTATAGATTTTTGTTTCTTTGTTTGCTTTGTTTTTGCTGGTTGTGTTTGCTTCTATCCTAGGTTTCTTGGTTATCTAGCCTTTGGATAGTGTCAGGGGTGGGCTCCCTCTCACAGCACGGGTCTCAGGCTGAATCTGTTTTTTTTTTTTTTTTATTGGATATTTTATTTATTAACATTTCAGATGTTATCACCTTTCCCCATCCCTCTACCAGAAGCCCCTTATCCTGTCCTCTCACCTGCTACTTCTACGAGGGTATGCCCCCATCTATCCACCCACTCCCCCTCCTTGAATCTGTGATTTTTTTTTTAAACCAGTGCTTACAATGACAGTAAAGGAAAGACTAGGTATTACTCTAGGGTTCTGTGTCTGGCTTTCCCTGCATCTTAAACATTACTTCACACACAGTTTACTTCAAGCAAATGATATGATACTGTATTTTGGTATTTTAGAACATACATTTAAAATTCTCATAGGTATGCTACTGTTCACTGCCTTTAAAAGAGAAGGACAGAATGCTGGAAATAGGTTCAAAATTATAAATAATATGAATCTCCAAAAAAATGGCTATTCAGAAGAGCTGCCTCAGTTTAAAGGTACTTTATTATGAGATATGAGCTCAATTTTCATCTTCATTCTGTTTTGAAGAAAGTCTTACTAAAATACCAATTTCATACAGATCTTTCACTTGCTTGGCAAGTGTTACACCAAGATATTTTATACTCTTTGTGGCTATTGTGAAGGGTGTTGATTCCTTAATTTCTCAACCTGTTTATTATTTATATAAAAGAAGGATACTGACTTGTTTTAGTTAATTTTATATCTCACCATTTTGCTGAAGTTGCTTATCAGCTGTAGTGGTCTCTGGTAGAATTGTGGGAGCTACTTATGTATACTATAATATCATCTGCAAATAGTAACACTTTGATTTCTTTCTTTCCATTTTGTATCCTCTTGATTTTCTCTTGTTATCTAATTGTTCTAGGTAAAATTTCAAGTACTATATTCAATATATTCAATATACAGGGAGAAAATGGGCAACGTTGTCTTATCCCTGATTTTACTGGTATTGATTCAAGTTTCTTTCCATTTAATTTGATGTTGAATATTGGTTTCTTATATATTGCTTTTATTATGTTTATATATGTCCTATGAATTCCTGATCTCTCCATGAATTTTATCATGAAGGAATGTTTTATTTTGTTGAAAGCTTTTTCAGCATCCAATGAGATAATCACTACCTTTTTCCTTCAGTTTGTTTATATAGTATATTGTGTTGATGGATTTTTTATATGTTGAACTATCCCTGCATCCCTGGGATGAAGCCTACTTGATCATGGTGAATGATCATTTTGATGTGTTCTTGCATTCGATTTGTTAGAATTTTATTGAGTATTTTTGCATGAATATTCATAAGAGAAATTGGCCTGAAGTTCTCTTTCCTTGTTGTGTCTTTGTGTGGTTTAGTTATCAGAGTAACTGTGGCTTCATAGAATGAATTAGGTCATGTCCCTTCTGTTTCTATTTTGTGGAATAGTTTGAGGAGTATTGGTATTAGCTCTTCTTTATGTGATAGAATTCTGCACTAAAACCATCTGATTCTGTAACCTCATCTTGAGGTCACATTTAATTTAATCATTTAATTTAATTTTAATCATTTAATTTGGTATGTGGTATTTGTCTAGAAAGTTATCCATTTCATCTAGATTTTCCAGTTTTGTAGTTTTGTAGGGTATAGGCTCTTGTAGTAGGTACTGATGATTTTTTGAATTTCCTCAGTTTCTATTGTTTTATCTTCCTTTTCTCTTCTGATTTTATTAATTTGGATACTGTCTCTGTGCCTTTTAATTAGTTTAGGGCTTAACTATCTAGTTGATATTCTCAAAGAACCAGCTCTTGGTTTTACTGATTCTTTGTATTGTTTTGTTGTTGTTGTTTGTTTGTTTGTTTGTTTGTTTCTAATTGATTGATTTCAGCCCTGAGTTTGACTATTTTCTGCTATCTATTCCTCTTGAGTGAGTTTGCTTTTCTTTTCTAGAGCTTTCAGGTGTGGTATTAAGTTGCTTGAGTTACAGTATCTCTCCAATTTCTTTATACAGGTACTTAGTGTTTTGAATTTTTCTCTTTACATTGCCTTTCATTGTGTCCTGTAAACTTGGGTATGTTGTGTCTTCATTTTCATGGAATTCTATAAAGATCAAAAGTCAAGTGACAGCACATGTTGATGATGATATGGAGAAAGAGAAACACTCCTCCATTGTTGGTGGGATGGCAAACTGGTGCAATCACTCTGGAAATCAATTTAAGGGTTCCTCAGAAAATTGGAAATAACTATACCTCAAGACTCAGTTATACCACTCTTGGGAGTATACCCAAAAGATGACCCACCATTCCACAGGGAAACATGTTCCATTATGTTCATTGTGGCCTTATTTGTGATAGCCAGAAGCTGGAAACAACCCAGATGTCCCACAAAGAAAGAATGGATACAGACAATGTGGTTTATTTATACAATGAAATACAATTCAGCTATAAGAATGAGGACATCATTCCACTTGCAGCCAAATGGATGGAACTAGAAAATTTCATCCTGAGTGTGGTAACTCAGACCCAAAAAGACATGCATGGTATGAGCTCACTAGTAAGTAGATATTAGCCACAAAGTAGAGAAAATAGAATACAACCCATAGACCATAAGATGTATAACAAACAGGAAGTCCCAAGTGAAGGTGCTTCAGTCCCACTTAGAAGGGGGAAGAAAACAATTATGGGGGGCAGAGGGAGGAAGTGACTTGGGTGGGAAAGGGGTGGGGGAGGGGAAAAAAGGAATAGGATCAGGTAGGGGGTGGTGAAACAGGAGAGAAACCCAGAGGTCAAGGAGAATGAATTGAAATATGCATCCTCAGTAGGTGGATAGTGTGTGTACTCTCTAGAAAGTACCAGAGACCAGAGACTCAATGAGTCACCAGAGGGTGAGACAACCTCAGGACTCATTGAGGGTGACATTATCCAAAATGTTAACAATGGGGAGAGGGAACTCGAAGAGTCTACCTCCAGAAGATAAGTGAAAGGACAGGGTTACTAGCCTACAGTCAAAATTTTTGACCCAGATCTCATCCTGTCTAAAAGAACTGCTGGGACAAAAATGAACAAGAGACGAAGGTCCAACAACCAGTCCAACTTTGGATCCATCTTATGTCAGGGACCAAGGCCTGACACTATTACTGATTCTATGGTGTGCTTATAGATAGGAGCCTGGTATGTCTGTCCTCTGGGAGGCTCTACCAGCAGCTGACTGAGACAAATGCAGATACATAGACTCAACCATTTAACTGAAGTCGGAGACTACTATGGTTGATTTAGGGAAAGGATTAAAGGAACTGAAGGGGAGAGCAATCCCATATGAAGACCAGCAGTCTCAACTAACCCAGATCCCAGGGAGATCCCAGAGACTGAGCTACTAACTAGCCAGCATACACAGGGTGGTCCAAGGTCCTTGAATCATATATAGCAGAGGACTGCCTAGTCTGGCCTCAGTGTGAGAAGAAGCACTTAATTCTCTAGAGATTTGAGGACCCAGGGAAGGGGGAGGTTTGGTGGTGATGGAGCACCCTCATAATGCCAATAGAAGAGGAGGAATAGGATGAGGAACTATGTGGGGGAGGAGGTGGGGGCAATTTTTGGAATGTAATTAAATAAAAATAAATTTTAAAAAAATAAAATAAAAATTTCAAATTATAAGATAAAATATGATGAAATAAATATTTATTATACAAATAAATCATACAAGATGATTAAATTAGAATGAGAAATAAGCCAGCATGCCTTTGAAATCTAAGAAAGAAAGAAGACTAACCACAAAAATAATTGATAAGCTTTGTAAAATTCTCCCTAAAGAACATGAGACTGTTGAGCACTGGATTCTAAATGTAACATCTGTACCACATCCCTTCTACACAGGCTCAGGGATCATATTACAAGAAGGGGGACAGAAAAACTCTAAAAGGTGAATTAATGGACCACCTGCTGCAAAACAGTATTTGCTGCATGTGACAATATCATGGGGCATGTGAACTCACAGCAATTATTACTGCATACACAAGACATGCACCATATCTGGCTACCTAAAATTACAGCCATCTATGAAGCTACTTCCATTTAATGGCTGTTGGGGAGTCAGTTGGTTCTTGGGGATATGACTCCTGAGAGGATATCCATCTCCATTAGATGGCCATCCACCTAGGCATATACTGACAAATTAAGAGGATTTAGCAGATTGAAAAAAGAACCCAGGATAGGGGGAAGAAGAATTGCTCAGATTGTTTATAGCAAGTGTTGGAGGGGAAGAAATAGGATGTGAATTTGATCAAAATACACATATTACCTGAATCTATGAAACACTGAAACTTAAATTCATTAAATAAAAAATGAAAATTAATAATTTTAGTAATAATATTTTGAAAAAATCTACATGTTAAACCTAATATATAAAAAAACACAAATCTAACAAAATTAGTAACACCAGAAACTCTACATTATTTAAAAATATACTATAATGATGCTTTGCATCTTCTACAATAATATAAATCTTAAGGATAGACCAAGGGGTACACTGAACTATGAGTCAAAAATATTAACCCTGGTCTTAGGGCTATTGAAACATGTGAGAGATGGTACCATACAGTAGAAAGAAGGAAAAAAATAATTTCACCTGTAACTTAGTAAACACTAATGTGACCTAAGTATAACTGCTTTTCATTGCCAAGTGATAACAAAGTTTACTTGTGATTGTGTATGCCAATGAACATTTCAAAGCTCACGTCACTTTGAAACTAGGTCTTGTTTAATAAATTTTATGTGCTGCATTTTTATTTCCTGACACACAGGTAAAATAATCAAATCTCATAAATCCAATTTTTGTTGACAGAATAAAAATTTTATTATCGATTGAATGTGCTGACCTCCTAATTTCTTTGAAATCTGGATTCATATTTACTGCCCTATTCTCTTCAGTTATGAGCATCCTAAGATTCTGTATTCTCTTTTTTGGTATCTTCCATTATGTGAAATAATATATGAGGTGCTCTAAAGATAAGCTTCGGACAGGATATTATTCAATACAGCACTCCTGTATACATTATTCATTGCCTTTTGAGGTATTCATAAAGGAAAAGCAGGAAAGAACATTTCATATGCAAAATTTAAACATTAGAAAGCATAGGATATTAAGGTGACCACCTACATTCATATTTCTCATGAAAGCATAGCAAAGGCCTTGACCATATGGAATCCTACCTCTACTAAACATGTGAGCTTGCTTTGGTCTCCTTGTCTTCTGTATTCTAATGTACAACTTGATGAGATTTCCACCCACCTCACAATACTAGAGCAATCATAGAAGTGAACATTGCAGGAAGTAAATGCTGAATAAAAAAAATTAATTTGTCATTTCAACTTGTGAAGAAGCATAGAGAGGGAGAATAAGCCATGTGAAGAAAATCACAAAGGGGGTTAATTCTTGGAAGGGGGAAGTAAAATAACAGATATTGATACAATAGCAGGGTAATATCCAGGTCTAGGGACCCACAGGATTGTGTAACCTATACTCTTTCTTTTAAGGTTCTTGAACAATAATATGATTTAGTAAGAAAAAGATGTTTTCACAAGCTACCCATGAAATATTTACAGAACAAACACATAGAACAACATGCGGACTAATAATACATAATCTTAATTGACTGCCTGAATGCTTTATCAAGGCAGGAGCCAGAGGACTGGAGAACGCCACAAGAACACAGCTCAGAGTCAACTAAGCAGCACTCATAGGGGATCTAGAGCCTAAAGTGAGAAATACAGACCCTATGTGGGTCCAAGCTAGGTTCTCTTCATATAACTTACACTTGTGTAGCTTGGTGCTTCTGTTGGACTTCCAGTAGTGATAGTAGGAATGTCTCTAACATTTTTGTCTGTGCTTAGAGGACTTTTCCTCCTACTATGCTGTTTGGTACAGAATTGATATCAGAGTTTGGGTGTAGTCTTACTATATCTTGTTAGGGACATGTTTGGTGGATATTCTTGGAAGGAATGATTATTAGTATTATTTTTGAAGGAAAATTGATGAGGGAGGAGAACAGGATCTGGGGGAGAGGGAGGTGGGATTAGAAGGAATGAAGGGACTATATATAAACATATATACTTATATGTTTATACATATATATATAAACATATATGTTTATATTTGTGATTGTGTATGTGTGTGTTGAACTTGTTTAGTGTGGCTTAGGATTATATTATATTCAGGTAAATGGCATTCATGTTTATAGAAAGAAAAGAAATAGGGGGTTTATAAGTAATCCTTATAGGAGTAATATTTTCAATTTCTGTCTAAGGAAAATTCATAGAAATCTTACCATTATCTTACATAGTATTTTAAAAAAGAACATACTTTTGAAAAACTTCTGTTTGTGTTTTGTTTTGAGTTTTATTTTATTACTTTTATTTTTTTTCAGTCCAGCCCTTCCCCCTTCAGGTTCCTCCTCCTACAGTTATTTATCCCATTCCCCTACCTCACTCCCTGCCCTGATCCAAGAGGATGTTCAAACACTCCCTCCCCATTCCCTGGAGCCTCAAGTATCTCATCAGTTAGGCACATCTTCTCCCACTGAGGCCAGAAAAGGAAGTCCTCTGCTATATATGTGTTGAGACCCTAGAACAACTTGTGTATGATGCTTGGTTGTTGGCTCAGTGTATGAAAGATCTCAGGAGTCCAAATTAGTTGAGACTGCTGGTCTTCCTATGGTGGCTACCCTCCTCCTCAGCTTCTTCCAGCCTTTTACTAATTACCAAAGCGGTCCCCAACTTCAGTCCAATAGTTGGGTATAAGTATCTGCCCCTGTCTCAGTCAGCTGCTTTTTGGGCCTCTTAAAGGACAGCCATGCTAAGCTCCTGCTTGTGAGCACATCAATAATAGTAGCAGGACTTGGAGCCTCCCTTTGAGACGAATCCCAGTTTGGGCCTGTCACTGGACCTCCATTTTCTCAGTCTTTTCTTCCTCTGCAGTTCCTTTAGACAAGAACAATTCAGGGTCAGAATTTTTGATTGTGTGATGGCAACCCCATCCTTCCACTTGATGCCTTGTCCTTCTACTTGAAGTGGATTTTATGAGTTTCCTCTCCCTCGTTGGGTATTTCATCTAATGTCCTTCCCTTTGAGTCCTGAGAGTCTCTTCCCATCCAGGTATTTGGTACTTTCTAGAGGGTCTCCCCACCTCTTGACCCCTGAGGATACATATCTGCATTTGTTCTGCTGGCCCTCAGGGCTTCTCTCCTCTCTACACATTCCTGCCCATAAGTGATCATGTTCCCCTTTTCTCCCCACCCTCCTTTCTCCCACCCAGATCCCTTCCTCCCTCTCGCTCCTGTGATTATTTTCTTCTCCCTCCCAAGTAAGATTAGGACAAAAATTCATCTTACAAGAATTTCCCTCTTTGTAAATGACCTCTCCTCGACGATCAGAGAATATAACTGGTGAACTATAAAATCTAACAGTAAAGGCAAAAAATATATTTTACTCATCTTCATTATTACCAGTTGGTTTTTACCAGATTTTAAGGAATTGAAGCAATCATCACTCACCTGTGTATGTGTACATTACAGAATGTTATTGTAAGACAACCCTTGTATGCAGGCATGAGTTAAGACCACAAAAAAGAAATACTGGATTTTTAAAAAGGAATAATAGAAACCGATAAAAGTTTGAGAGAACCAACTGTGAAATTTCTTCTCGTATTTCAAAGTATAAGAATAACTTGACCTTTGTAATTTGAGAATAATGAGTCCACTTGTAAAATGGAATCTTAAACACTCAAAAGACTTAAAACTTCAAGAATAGGGTCATAAACTACATTTTTACATTGTTCATGGGATAGTTCATGTTTACATGAATTTTAAAAAAGGTATTTATCCTAATTGGTTTTTATTTCATTACAAAAGCTGATAGCATTTAAAATATATTAAAAACTTTTTTTGTCATAAACCTTAGAGTAAAAGGAAAAACACAATATATTGGCACTTACACCACAAGATCTAAAATCCACATTAAATTTCAAAAAAAGAGAAACAAGTTTATAAAACTTCATGAAAATTAGAATAAATTTATGCATAGGTAAAAGAGGTTAGACCTTATCCACAAAACAATGGACCTAAAACCAAATTTGTTAAATTTAATCAACTGGATTCTTTAAAAGGCAATGTGTAGTGGCACATCTATGACAGAGCTCTAGAGAAGTTAACTCTCTCATGAATGACTAAATATAAGCAAAATTCCAAAAACACTTATAATGTTAAGACAGGGTCATAAAAATCCACTCAGAAGACATTATGTAATCCATAGCTTGATATCAATTGAACAGTAAAATGTGAGAATCAATCACCTCATGTGTAATATAGAAAAGACAATCACAGGTTCCACTTTAAAATTTGTTTGAAAAAGGCCATGCCATCATAAATACTGTTTCTTAGAAAAAGACACTCTTATTCTTTGACACATTTGAACAAACACACATTGAAATATTGTTTACTTTGAAAGGTTTCTCCAATTAAGTGTAATTGGATAGCTCGTTCATGAATTATTGACAGAGGGACAATTTTGAGGAGTAGGGACACGATTTGTTGAGCCCATAATAAACTTTGTAGGAAACTTTGAGGGTATAATTTGTCCTTGTGCATCTGTATCTTTAGGTTATCATTTTTCAAACATTATTATGGATATGGTATGAGGTTATAATAATCTATGTGTTAGGTTAATTTACAAGATTCTTTAACACGACACTCCTTAGAGAACAGGTTTCACCAAAATATGGCCAGTGCAATTCTGAAATATGTCAGTTACTGTCCTTGACTTCTGTTTCTGCAACTGCTTCAATTTCTTAGTTTTCTGGCAACCATAAAGGGAATGGGATTTAGCAAAGAGAAAAAAAAATATACTAGTGAGGATGCTTTTTTATACCTTTACTTATTTAATAGATATAAAATATAGTCATTTTCATTTATTATAGAATATTTCATTAATAAAATGCCATATTTTACATTCAATTTATTCCTGAATGTTTGTGAAGAGAGAGGTTTGCATTAAGTGATTAAACATAAATGAGTGACTTTTCAACCATGGGCCAGAAGAAGTCTAATATAGTGAAACTAATATACTCTTTTGACATTTTAAAATGAGAACAAATGTACTCATTTTTTTAACATAACATTATTTCACCTTTGAGTAGCAGTTCTTAACTTTCTTAATGTTATGATGTTTTTAATACTGTTTCTTGTGTGGTGCTGACTGCAACTCTAAAATTATCTCATTGATACTTCATAGCTGTGAGTTTATTATCGTTATGAATCATAATGCAAATATCTGATACTCAGTATAGCTGACATATAACCCTTGAAAAAGGGTTATTCACCACCAAAGGGCTTGCTATCCACAAGTTGAGAATCATTGTTCTAGGTTTTCAGCTCCTGGTTGACATTACGGTGGCACAAAGCCAGGACTAAGAAAACACCTTATCCTCTGCTGTGTGAGATACCCATTGTTGGAATACCTACACTGTATTATGTTGACCAAAATCTATTAAATCCATATATGTATATATGGATTAATATCTATTCATTCTATCAATCCTATACTTTCAGGGAACCCAGACAAAACTAATTATTTCTCATGAATCCCTGCCACTAATATTGAAAAAATACAAATACTTATTTTGAGTGGTTTTATAGTAACTTACTGTAAATGCCTATCAATAGAGAAGCTTGTCAATAACTGAAAACTATGCTTACATTTATTATTATAAGATCATTGAAATTGTGTGGGCTCAGTGAAAAACTAAAACTAGATAACTGACAACCTTCTTTTTAGTAGAGGTTTCATGGGAGGTAATGTCAAATTATTGAAATTTTAAAATCTTAAACTTTGCAATAAGTGTCTCCCAAGAAGATTATGTTGTTTTTAATTATTTGTTAAGGAAACTTATTCATTACTCTAGATCTTTAACTGCACGTTATCACAGCAGTTCCCAAGCTATGGGTTACAACCCCCACAGAGGTCATTTGTCAGACATTTTGCATGTAAGATATTTATATTACAATTCATGACAGTAAAAGGTTACAGGTATGAAGTACCAAATGGATTAGTTTTATAATTGAGAGTCATCACAACAAAAGAACCCTATTAAAGAATCACAACATTAGGATGTTTGAGAACTATTGACCTAGTGTATTCCTGGAGAGCCACTATTTTTCAGTTCATACCCACTAGAAATGTAGGAGCAGCAAGGTACAGAAAACTGCCACTGAGAGTGAAGGTGTGCAAGAAGTGAAGCTTCCAAGTTTAGGTTGGATAGTCCTACTCTAAATAATCTGAGCAAGAAACCCCTCGCTAGAGTTGATTACAGATGCAGGTCAGTTGAAAACCAAGATAAACGATAAAGGTCATCACTCATTATCATCATACTCAGGTAAATTTTTAACGTGTTATAAAAAGATAACTCGATTCAGGAAATAACCATCTAACTCTCATTTTCAAATGGTAGTTTATGTATGCTTCAAAATTTCTATCAAATCACAAAGGTGCAGTAAAATATGTTTAAGAGGTCTTTAAAGTTATAATTTAAAAAAAAAAGTTATCATTTTTTAAAAAATCCCTTAAGGAGGAAAAGGGCTTGTATCTACAAGAAAAAAAAAATCAACCAATTTAATGACTTCCAATTCAGAAATTGTTGAAATGAGTTATGGAACCTTATCTTTTAGTTTTTAATGAAATAAATGATTTCAAACTCATAATTATAATGACCATTAAATGCTAACTCAAGTTTAATATTTATTTTAATATACTGCACTATTTTCCTAGTTAACACTTTAAAACAACATTGTGAAAATATTATAACTGCATTGTTAGTTTTAATATTACCCCTTTTCACTCAATATAGATATATGTGCTATTATCAGTGATTAAAATTATAGTCCCAGGAGCCATTAAATGAACAATCACTCCTTTTAAAGTCAGAAAAAAAATAAACAATGATATTAAAAATTCTAAATTTTGTGTACTTTCCAATATATGTTATAAAATTCCATAAAAATCAATGAAGTGCAAACAAAAGCTTATTACAATATGAACATTTGTATATTGCATATAAAATAAACTGAAGTGTATGTTACAATATACATGGCTATTCAGGCCATGTGAGAATAGCTAAAGCCTCATTTTGTAGTTTGAATCTCAAATATCAGCAAGATGAATATTTTAGTGAAGGTCTTTAGTGTTCTTTGTTGAATTCTAGTGGGAGAACTTAGATCACTGGAGATCCACTCTCAATAACAACTATAGCAGAGGTTCTCAGCCTCTGGTATGAAATGTGACACTTTAGTGGTAGCATTTCTAGTATCTTGAATATCTGATATTTATATTACAATTACTAGCAGTAGTAAAATTACAATTATAAAGTATCACCAGAACATAAGAGACTCTATTAAAGGTTCACAGCATTACGAAAGTTGAGTACCAATGGACTACAGTATACCAGTTTCTTCCCCACTACTTAAGTCTTGGCTGCATGCTCACTGTCATGGTTTTCAGAAATATCACATACTGGTGGGCCTGACTGTAACATGAATCCTTTCAAACTACAAGCATAACATTTATAAAATTGTTAATTTCTGGTTTTATGCAGTGTTTTCAACTCATTTTTTAATCTGTTTTCTTTCTCTTATTTGTGCAAGTATGTGCATGTGTGCATCTGTGTGTGGGGGGACAGTGAGTGTGGGGTCAGATGTGTGTGTGTGTGTGTGTGTGTGTGTTGTCTATTAAAGGTATTTTGGTAGCTAATTGATTAGAACTAATATGTATTTTACATACTGAAATGCTTCTAAAATATTCATATAGAATTGTATCATTTCTCTTAAAATAGAGAAATGAAGGCAGAAAGAAAGTAAACTAATGAATCATTATTTATGATTTTTAAAACAGGAGAATTTAATTTTAGTAGGGTCACAAGAAGAATGGACATTGAAGCAGAGTTAATATATTACTCTGTAACAGTTTATTTATTTTTCTCCCTAGTAAACCTTGTACTTTTCTCTGAAGGCCCTTTATTGATTGATGAAGGCTCCAGTATGTCATGAACAGTAATCATTTTTACTTAAGATCAAATAGTTATGAATATAAATTAGAAAGTACCTGCATACAACATCAGGAGTATTGTTTGATTAAAAAATAGATAATATTGTCTACCTACATTTAAACATAAGAAAAATACTAAGAGGAAATGAAAAAACATTCACAATGTCCATTTAGTGACACTCAGTGAACTTCAGAAGAGATTTCCTGAATAGTTACAAGTTTTAAGACTCACAAATTTACGGGTGGAGTTGCTTTTTAATCACCAGATGCAGCAGAATTTAAATAAACATTCATTCGTTTGAGCATAAAACTGTTATCAACATTTTAAATCATACCAGTTATCATGTGATAATTTGAAAAAATAATATTCTAAAATATGTATTTCAAGAAGCATTAAGCTTTGTATTCCTAAATGTGTTATACAGGCACAATGCCCATGAGTGTATCAATATTCATCTCATTTTTATATTAATAAGAGGCTCGTACCAATGAAAACCTTAAATTTGAGATCAAAGTAAATTTTGTACCATTTAAGAATTTATAACTTCATCTTGATAATAATTATACAGATTTCTACCAGTAGGTTATGGCTATGCAGTAAGTCCTAGCTAATCCCCCCTGTTCCAACAAAACCACTACTTGTCCCTAGAAAGACAGACCATTATTAACCACATTAGTCCCCAAGCTCAGGGAATAGGGGTGCTGACTCTTCTTTAACTTCTTCAAGCTGATTAAGGGCGTTGAGACTTTAGAAGAGGGGTGGGGGGGAGAGTAAGTTGATAAGCCTCTGATGCTGTGTCTTCACTGAATCCAGATGGAATTCCAGGACATCAGAGGTTTGGGCAGGACTGCTCAGTATGCTTGATGAGTAGATACACCAAGGCTGTGTATTCTGCAATATACAATTCTCAGAACAAGTTTTAGTATCAAGAAAAAAAAAAATTTCCACCCCCAGGGCGCTGACATTTTTTTTTTTTTAAGATGTTGGTTCTGAAGACTTTTTTTTACAATGCCTAGACCCAGCCCTTTTTTAACTTTTTTAACTGATTTGGGATGGTTAACCTATGAGTTAAGGGACTATAGCGAATTCATATTTTTGAGTTTATTGTTAGGGTGCTTTCCATATTTTACTTAGAAATAGCTGAGAGGAGTTAACAGAAAACAGTCCAGGTTACCTTACATGGATAGTTGGTTTTCAAAACATCAGAAGTCCATAGAACTGATGCTACAAATATTTATATATTAATGTTCATATTGATTAGAGACCTGTCTGCTCCTGACAGCTTCCTGTTATGGATTCTAAGAAGAAATTGAGCATCCTTGGAGTTACTCCAGTTGTGTGGTAACAGCCACTAGGAAAGAGTTGCCTCTCTCCATCTACAGACAAATTACTGTCCAGAAAAGGACACACATGCAGAATAGTCGACTGATTATATCTGCCTAGACAGAGTAATCAGTCCTTAATAATCCTGCATCACCAAGGTCTGTCAGATGATTCTGGGCCAGAAGGCTGAAGATTTGATGCTCCAACGTTCGGTATTATAGGGGCTTTTCAGGTGTTCAGAGGTCTCTATAAATTGGCTAAGTTTTAGAAGCTATGCTTTGTGCTTCTCACAATTATAGTTAACTCAGTCATTCTGGATTTCTGACGGAGTTGAAAACTTATAGCTATTTACCATAAGAGAAAAGATTTGAGTGGATGGTAGTCAGCTGACATTCATCCTAAAGCCAGGTTCAGAACTAAATGTTTTAGTTAGGATAGATGACAGAGGTGCTGGTTAGTCAACAAAATGATGGACTGGGTATTAGGACTATCTTGTACCTCACTGGTACAAATTGGCATAATTATGCTCTAATTGTATTTTGAGAGAAAAGTTTCATTTTAACAGGAAGGGTGATGTGTAGGAAGAGCTAAGGTAGGAGGAGTACTGAGAGCAAGAAAAGGAGTAAGAAGAGGAGGAGAAGAAGGATAGGAGAAGCTAGGTGATGAAAGAGAGAAAGAGGGGGGAGACAGGGAGGCAGATATTCATGTATCTCCACCAGTCAAAGATAGTTATATCTAGGTCGGTCAGTGGGTTACACCTCTGATTGAACAATTCCAAACTTATAACGCTTATGATTAACATTATTTTTAAAAAAACGTATAAATGCAAAAAGGAAAAGGGGGCATGTGATAGGGGTTTTCTAAGGGGGGGTGTGGGGGGGGAATGGGGAAAGGGGATGGCATCTAAAGTGTAAATAAAATATCTAATAAAAAAAAAAAAGCATTAAGCTGTCTCTTGAGAGGTTCTGCCAGAGCCTCACAAATACAGAGGCGGATGCTCACAGCCAACCATTGGACTGGGCATCGAGTCCCCAATGGAGGAGTTAGAGAAAGGATTGAAGAAGCTGAATGGGTTTGTAAGCCACAGGAAAAACAATATCAACCAACCAGACCCCTCAGAGCTTCCAGGGACTAAACCACCAACCAAGAGTACACATGGAGGGACCCATAGCTCCAGCTGCATATGTAGCAGAAGATGACCTTGTCAGGCATCAGTGAAAGGAGAGGCCCTTGGTCCTGTGAAGGCTTGATGCCCCAGTGTATGGGGATGCTAGGAAGGGAGGCAGGAATGGGTGGGTGAAGGAGCACCCTCTTAGCACCAGGGAGAGGGAGGATGGAATGCGGGTTTGTGAAGGGGAAATCAGGAAAAGGGATAATATTTGAAATGCAAATAAATAAAATATCCAATAAAAAAGAGAAAAAAAAGAATAACTACCAGAGAAATGGGAGGATGGTTCTCTCAGTAAACTGACAAATAAAAACCACAAGGACTTAATTTTAAAGCCACAGAATCCATATAAAAACAAGCAGCTACAACACAAGAGACAGAAGAAAAAAAAAACAAAAAACAAAAAACAAAAACAACTATGGTCTTTTAGGCCTGTTTTCTCAGTTCTTGACAGGCAATAGCAGGAAAGTCCTTAGATCCTAATAGCATCAGCTTCCTGAATTGACAAGTTCTAGGTTCATTGAGTGACCTGTCTAAAGCAATAAACAAAAACAAACCAAACAAACAAACACAATGAAGAGAGTAAAGGACACACATAGAATTGATTTGGGTCAATATGCCAACATTCTGCACCACCCTACCTCACGACTCACATACAGCTTATAACAAACACATGCACCAAAAGAGCAATCTCTATCTCTCTTTATTAATATTTTCTTTCAAACCAAATTCCTACCAGGATGAATAGGGTCTTATTTGACACTGAGTGAGATTCATACCTGTGTTATAATGCTGATGTAAAATGCTAAAATCTGAACAACTAAAAGTACACTGTAAGATTAACTCCTTGTATCTTCATTTATTCAATATTAGATTTTGGAAAATAAAAAAATATATATTCCCCAAAATATCAACTGTCAAATCGGCTTGCAAGGTATAATATTTGTAATTTGAATTCTATAATGTAATAACTATGAAGCATATTTATCCTCACTCACACTTAAATACATATTTCAATTAACACTGGCTATAAATAAAATTGACACCATTACATAGTAAATGTATTTTTTTTAAATGTTAACATTGGACCTGTATTCTATATGAAAAATGACAAATTTTCAAAACATAAACACATTTTATGAAATCACAAATTAGAGAGCTTCCTGCTATTAAGACCAGAATAAGAAATAGCACATTGTGATCTGAGGATAAAAAATGAGCAATAACCATGAAATAATAAAATAATAACACATAAAACATCAGGAATTGCATGAGTTTTATTACTGTAACCATAAAGCGCAGGGAGCTGGTACTTAATCTATGAATGGAGTCTTCAGGACTGAAGTATGAAAAGATAAATATTTGAATTTATTCAAATACTTTGTAATATTTTGTTCTGTATCTGAATATATAGTCTTTGAAAACTTGCCATAAATTAAGTATGCATTAGAAAGGTGCTGGTCAATAACTTCATCAAACAAAGTTGCCCGCTATTAATACATGTATACATCAACACATTAGTTGATTATTGCCACTAAGTAGTATAGTTTAAAGCACATCGAGTATACACTTTAGAAAGGATTTCCTATTGGCATGACCACATTCTCAGTAGCATAAAAATGATTATAAATTCTTTGGAGCATCTCAGAAATAGCTGAGTGAGTCACAACAAAGGAATTACATTTTTTTCTTTGTATAACAATTCTTAGGGTAAAAGTAGTAACTTGTTCTTTAATTACTTTGTATTATTTTATTATTAAGAACATTGAAATATATTCTTTTATATTGATCAGTTTTGTAACTCATTTTATACAAACCTGTTACAAGGAAACTTCTTCATCACACATTCCAAGGAACTTTTATAAATGAAACAATTTAAGTAAATGCAAATTAAACTGATGAGCACTTTCTTAGTACAATGTAACTGATTTTCACTATTGAAAATTTAAAAAGGTATTAAGATGATAACAAAGAAAGCAGAATATGAATAACAATACCATTTTAACATTTATCACTACAATGTTCTACTAATTGGAACAATAGCCAAAACGCTCATCTATTGCTTTTTTACATATATTCCCAGTCATGAAAATACAGAACAGAGAAACATTTGGCTATGCATTGCACACTAATTTTTCAGAGCAAATTTAAAATATGTTGAAATTGTACATTATGGAAACAATGACTAAATACTGAAAATTTAAATATGCACATACATATATGCTTATTATCTTGCCAAAAGTGTTTTTAGTATTGGTTCTTACCCTTAATATATGCAGCTGATTCTCCATTTCTATGTCTGCATAAATTGACTCAACAAACTTCAGGTTGAAAATAAGGAAACTTTTCTTTCACTTTCTGAATATGCAGACTTAATATGACTCAATATCCTAACATTATTTCCTAAACATTATTGAATATTGAAGATGTTTATTTCATTTATACCACACTGGGTATCATAACTAACCATTGATTTTTAAAAAAAATATCTGTTGAAGAGTGTTATGAGTTACAAACAAATCATAAGGCAGTTTTTACATAAAATACTTGTACATTTTGGTATCTGCAAGAATTCTGAAAGCATTCCCCAGCAGACACAAAGAAAACAGAAGTAAAAAGGAATAGAAATAGCTAGAGTTATATTTCAGTGGCATAATATTCATCCTAGTTATGTTTAAACCTCTGTTCTCTAAGTGCAACACACATTTAAACCAAAAATGGATAATTTGATTATGCAAGCTATAATGAGCCATGTGTTTTGAGTGCTCCAGTATTTAATCAGTCTTCGAGTTATTTTGTTGGAAAGACAGTCAAAGAAAAAAATTACATTGTCAAATTTGTAGTGAAGCATCTAAAACACAATTCAATCTTCAGAGATATATAATAAGTGTAAGGTCATCTTCCACTAGAAGTACAGCACAGTCCCATATAGACACGTGCACACACACACACACACACCAATTTTTAAATTTTACAAGAAAATATTTCACTTCTCAGCTTCAAAATGCAATATTGGAAATATTGTTTACTTAAATTTACCGTTCTTAGTCTGTTCTTAGTTTGCTTTAATGGAAAGGAAAGTAACTTTAATGAGTTAAGAAAATGGTCTCAATGTCAAAATTTTTGTATTTTAAATAATAATAACATCTGTTAATTATTGGTTCTTGAAGATAACTGCAACCAAAAGGAAATGAATATTCTAATATATGGATTGTAAATGTTTACTACTTTGATATATATTGCTAAGATATTTTAGCAGGTCTAGTATAATAGTGAATGTCATCACTGCCAGATTTGAGAGTCAGAATCTGGCTGACGTCTGTGAGTTCCAGGTCAGCATGGTCTACAGCGAAAATTTCTAGCAATCAATCAACACATGAGAGCAATACAAGCAAACTAGGAGACCACATATCAATACATCTATAATTAATTAAATAATTAATTATTAATTATGTGAATAGATTTTAAATTTATAGATAATCTGTTCAACTCAACCAACGGCATGTACCAGAATTAAAAATTGTACCTGTTTTACAAATATGTACAAGTGACCTTTATTTATAACTGAATGATTATATCATTTGCTTCATTTCAAAATGAAATTTCTTAGTAAAATGTTATATTTCATAAGAAGTATAACTTATAATTTTGTATGTTTTAAATTATTATAAGCTCACTTGACAGACCACTGTAGCAAGAGTCAGTGAACATAATTTAAGTTTATGTTAATTTTAAGCATCAGAATTTATCATAGATATTTTCAATACATTATAACTTTATATAAATAGTTTTATTGTATTGCTTGGTAAATGGTTTTATTATTTTGTACTTCTAGGACTTCCTTTGGTCTAAGCACTCAGATTTAGAATTTTATAAGGAGTGAAAAACAGAAATTTCAGCTATCAGAGTCCATTGGGATTATTTTAGAAATGTCAGAGTGTTCATAGACTAATATTTGGTTTTTACAATAAGAAAATTTGTAAATAATTGAACAATTATCTCTGTAACTTCCAATCCTTTTTCACAGATCAGTAACTGAGCATCAAGTCGTAGTTGAGAAATTGTTGTTGGCTTGCTAGCAAACATGGATGGAGTTTCTAGGGTGAATTCAAAAAGTAAAATATCTGTTTGTAGAAATGTCTTATAATTTAAATTTCTTCTTGACAAACTGCAGCAATTATGTGATCATTCACACTTCATGTTTCATTCTGAGTTTTTTTGTTAGAATAGAAAAAAATTAATTTTTGTCTTTTATGTATTTATTTATTTATTTATTTATTTACTTTTACTCCAGATTTTATCTTCCCCCTCCCCCCAGTCCAACCTCCAACTGTTACACATCCTATATCTCCTCCCCACCCTCTGTCTCTATGAGGTTGTCCCCATCCTCCACCCCCACCTAACCAGATCTTGAAACTCCCAGAGGCTTCCAGTCTCTTGAGGGTTAGGTGCATCCTCTGTGACTGAACCCAGACCCAGCAGTCCTCTGCTGTATATGTGTTGGGGGCCTCATATCAGCTGGAATGTGCTGGCTTGTTGGTGGTTCAGTGTTTGAGAGATCTCAGAGATCCAGGTTAACTGAGACTACTGGACTTCCTACAGGGTCACCCTCCTCCTCAGCTTCTTCCAGCAGCTCTAGGGGAGGTCCTAAGGCCTGACACTATTACTTAGGCTATGGAGCACTCACATAAATGGACCCATCATGACCACACTCCGGAAGACCCAACAAGAAAAAATTAATTTTATGCTTAATATTTTAAGGCTAAGCTAGAATGACATAAAGTTTGACTGAGTATTTAATTTGTATAATAGCAGTCAAGTGATAGATTAAAAAAATACCAAGAGGCCGATAATAAATACTATTGCACTGTAAATTTGTTCATTTGATTTTCTTGGATCATGTAGACTATTGTACAATCTTCTTTTAAATACATAAAAACATGAAATTTTCTACATTAATAAAATAGTATTTGTCCCCCCTTTGTTGCCATCACAGGCAGCTTTCAATTTGGTAAGATTTTTTTTTCAAACACAAAACTATACTCTCTTGAGGAAACATGTTAATTTCATACTTAATACCTACATAGTATTTCATCTATGTTAACCTGTGCTTTTGAGTACCTGCAAACTTATTTTAAAATAATTGCCCTATGCATACACTGGTGGAGAACTGAGTGTAACAGGCATGTAAAACCTTTTAAAATTATGTTTGTTTATAAAATATTAGTGAACATTGCTTATGTCATCACAACAGAATAGCAAAATTCTCATTCTTGGACTTATCCATTCCATTTCATCATGCTTATAATATAAATCTCTCTAACATTCTGTTTTCTAGTTACCACATTACATTCATGACTGTTGCAGTATTGGACCAGTAGATTTATGCAGTGTTGGAGAACTTAGAAGTGTGACTACTACAGCTGAAACATACTGTATTTTGATTCATTTCCTTTAAACTGAAAACTTGAACTCTATTTGTATACAGGAAACCAACAGGTATATTTCAACCATGTTTTAATATGTGAAAATATTTAACAAAACTTTCTGAAACATAATTGTGAATAAATTCTGCTTATGAAAATTTAGCATACTATTTGATATGTACTATAACCACAGAATACATAACCAAATTTCAAAACAGGTATAGATCAAATTCAAAGGGAATTGATAATGATCTTCAGGATAAAGACAGATATAGCTCAGCAAGGAAGGCAACTTTCACAAATGATATGAGAATCTGAGTTATAGTTATCCAGAAACCATTTAAAAGTAGGGTATGGTCCCATCTCTGTGTTACTCTGGCCATGAATACCAATACAGAAACATCTCTGGGGTTTTCTAGCCTCCACTATAGCTTCAGATTCAATGAAACAATCTGTCTCCTGCTAATAAAGAAGCGAGTGCTAAAGCAAGACATCTTGTATTATCCTTTGACCTCTGCATGCAAACAAAGGTAAATACGTACAGCACACACATATGTTTTAAACATACACATACACCATACACATTAGCATGCATATTTGCATAACTCAAATGCACATAGGAATAAATAAAACGTAGAAGAGTTGATAAATTTTCTATTAGATATTAAAAGTAATTTTACTCACTAATTTGCATAAGTTATTCTTGCAACTAATCTCACCTGCTTCCACATTTTAAAGAAAGGAAACTGGCAAGAAGGATCAAAGGAGTTAAATTTGATTAAGTATTCAACATAGCTAACACATCAATATTCATGAATTTCACTAGGAGCCATCCTGTGTAAGAGACACATGAGACATTTTTTATAATCTAATCCTACCTGTAAAAAATCAGGGTAAAAAAGGTTACCTCATTCTGGCCTGACTAAGCCAGAATTTATTTTTTGAGCTTTTAAATAATAACCAGAAATGCCTATCATAGTGGGTACCCACACTAATGAACCAACTATTTTCAATGCCATTTGTGAGTGACACTAAGTGCCTTTCCTATATTATCCTACTCCATTGCTACAACAATTCAATGAGATAAATAACATTACCTAACTGTCATACATAAAAGAAAGCAATTAATGTACCCAATAGGCACATGCCCAGTCATTCAAAACTGCCTTTTGAGAATCTCTCCTGTGCTTTAGCTGCCTAAGGCACATTAGAATATCCATAAGCAACAAAAGCCCTCCTCCCTATGGAGTTCATTTTCTTGGCAGTAACTAATTATTTAAGCTAGATATGCCTGACTAAATTTGCCTGCCTTCATTAATTTATATTACAAACACTAGTTTAGTGATCTCAAGCTAGTTACATAAGCTCTTTGACCTCTACTGGCTTAACCTTTAAAAGTAACAATTAATAACAGAATAATATAAAGATATTTGCAATAATGAAATAATGCGTAAACTATACAAGTGAACGGTACTTTATAACTAGGTGTTCCAGATATTTGTTTCAACGTTTTTTGATACACTAAAACTCTTCTCTATACTGCAGTATTTATTTGATAAGATGACAATCAGCTTATATGAGTATGGTATTTGGGGTTAAACATATATCTCACATTGTAGATAAATGCAGTTGGCTTTAATAACAAATTCTGTTCATTTTGTAGTTTTACCATAAAATGTGTTTAATCTCTTTTCATCCCAATGGTAGCTGTACAATAACCACAGTTTGGTAGAACTATAATATAATAATAAAATAACAAAGAAATATAATGTTAAAAATGCTAAAAAAATTGAATGATATGCATATCAGAATTAGCTCACTATGGACTTCATATAAGGAAATGTTTCAATGTAGCATGTATTCATTCTGAATATTTTGAACTGAAAATTATACAAATTTATTTAGAATATTTTATAGTCTTTGCTTATATTAGTATAGACACATAGTGAGAAAACACATGTATTTATATTAATGCCTTTGCAACAGAAACTCTCACTATTTTACAAAGTGCTAGACTACAAGGAAAAGCCACACATTCTATGGGAAAGATACATGGACGAGCACCAAAACTTTCAACCAGCCAAACCATGCACATCACTCCGCAGGGTCTAATCATGAGTGTGTCTGATTTTCCTTCATATGCACCCAATTCTCCGGATCTAGTCTGGGTCCCATATCCAATCCTCCTGTTATATGTGGCCACTCTTCACTGTGCCATTATCAACCTTTAAAGGTCTACAAGGATGAGGCACCTACCCTGAACCACTAATCACCAATTGAAATACATCCAGTTTCTTCTAGCAGGTACATCGTTCTTGACAGTTCAGTCTGGTGACTCTGACTAAATCCCTTCATCCACCATCACCACCTTCCAAAATCTCAAGCTCTAACTTACAAACTCCAGACTTGGGCCAAGATGCAGGTCATGCAGAAAGCCCAGCCTCTTGTCTTCAAAAGACCTCTTTTCACCTAAGCCATTTAATTTGGAGTTTATAAATCCAGAGGGTCTTAAATACCATAATGACTATGTCAGACCATAACTATATGGCAATGTGCAGGCAGGTATGATGCTGGAGCAGGAGCTGAGTGCTTACAAGTGTTCTATAAACACAGATCAGAATGGGATCTAACTGGAATGGCATAGGCTTTTAAAACCTTAAAGCCTAACACCAGTGATGCACCTTATTCAGTAAGTTCACACTTCAACCTACAAGTCCATACCTTCTAATCCTTCCCAAACAGTTCAATCAACTGGGAATAAAACATTCAAATAAATTTTCTATGTGGGCTGGGCATTCTCATTCCTGTAAAACAAAATAAAAAAATGCAAACAGGAACCCACATAACCTCAGTAATATTCGACAAAAGCTGTATATCCATATACTGAAGAAAATAAAGCACAAATGTTAAAAGGAAATTTTGATATCCATCTGCTGAATAATGAATTTAGGATCATGTCTATCTTCTTGCAAAAAAATTAACAACACATTAATAAAGGAATGGCCTAAACATGAAACCTGAAACACTGGAATTTGCTAGAAAATAAACAATGTGTGTTACAGACAGAGGAAGAGAACACAATTTGCTCCAGAATTAAAAACAATTGATAAATATTACTTCAGAAACCAAAATGCTTCTGGTCAGCTAATGAAATAATCAGCTCAGTGAACTGAAATCTCCATAGAATGTTAATCTTTACCAGCTACAATTCCCTTGTCAGGGAATTAATGTAAAGAATGCATGAGACCTAAAAGAGAAAAGAGTAAAAAGCAAGTCGAAACTTCATGTTGTTGTCCAAAAACAGTGCTCTGAACAAAAGAAATAAAACCGATTTTAAAAACCTGTTCATCTTTAAAAATTATGATTCAAATAAAATTTTAGATTACTTCTTAGCCCAGTAAGGATGCGAAAGAACAACAAAACAGAAGGCAACAAGTCCTTGAAGCAAAGGGACCTTTTATTCACTAATGGTAGGTCTGAAAATTATCTAGCCACTCTGTAAATCAGGGTAGAAAATCTCCAACATCTCAACATAAGTATACATTATGACCAAGCTCTAATATTCCTCAGCATGTGCTAAAAGGACTCAACATTCTTCTTCACAGAATCATGTTCTTCCATGTACGTTGCTGCTGCTCCCCAGAGCTAGTAAATGGATACAACCTCAATTTCCTTTAGATGATGATTAGATAATAATGTGGTGCATATAAACTATGCAAAATTTTTCAACCACAACGGAATGTGAAGTTTGTAAATGATCAAAATAGAAAATGTCATTTCAAGTAAGATAGCTCAGACCCAGAAAGACAAACATCATAGCCCCTCTCATCTGAAGTTCCTAACTAGACATCTAGTAACTGCAGAAAGCAGGGAAGTAAGATGAGAGAGAGAGAGAGAGAGAGAGAGAGAGAGAGAGAGAGAGAGAGAGAGAGAGAGACAGAGAGAGAGACAGAGAGAGAGACAGAGAGAGAGACAGAAAGACAGACAGAAAGACAGACAGAGACAGACAGAAAGACAGAGAGACAGAGACAGACAGAGAGATAGAAAGAGACAGAGAGACAAAGTCACACAGACATACACACGGAGAGACAAAGACACACAGAAAGAAACAGAAGACAGGATATAGACAGACACAGAGACACATAGAGAGAGACAGATAGAGACAGAGAGGGTGGCAGAGCATTAGAGAAAGAGAATAGATAGCAAAGAGCAAGTGATTTAAAGGCAACAAGTAAAAAATTCAGTGGGTGCTTTTCATAGGGAGTGGAATAGATACTTTGAAAGGAAGGAGAAAGAAGAGTTAAATAACAGTGAGGCTGTCTCAAAAACTCATAAAAATCATATGAGTTATTTATGTAAAATGTCCATATTACATATAAATTGGTGTATACTAAGTCTGTGTTGCTGAAGACGGTATATGCTTCTGATAAAAGGTCCATCGCTCCCTCATCAGAATCTGACCTGAAAACTTCCTTCCTAAGGGCTAACATCATTGCACCAAAAGTTCATGAAGGCTTCCACAGGAAGTAATCAATATCATATCCAGCTGTGATGCCTGTAAGTCACCAGATCCTCCAGCATGACAGGATAACCTTTAGAGAACGGTAGTTGCATGGACACCTTTATGCCAATCAACAGCTCCATAATTAGATTTAAGGGCCTCTGAGTAAGAGAAAAATCATGCCTACTACTAGAAATCTAGACAGTTACCAGGGCTAGAAAAGTCATGGATCACTGAGGAGAACCTAAAATTGTACTTTATTAAACCAATATAGACCCAAACTACATTCTAAATTTGTGAACAGATGTAGTTCTCATTTTTCACCAATAATTTGGAGGGTTTTTTGGGGGGGTGGGTGGGTTTCTTTTTATGTTGTTTTTTGTTTTTGTTTTATGTGTTTGTTTTTTTTCTTGTTGTTTTTTGCAATATAATGAGACTATTACAGAATACCGTACCTGATCAAAATTCAGAGTTGTGTAGTAACATGTCTACAGCACAAATCCTGTAGCTCAAATTCAGGGATCATAAAAGGAGACAAAAGATTGTAAATAAATAAATAAATAAATAAATAAATAAATAATAGAAATTATTCTGTGATATAGTGTTTAACAGAAATGTCAGAGAAGTTACGCCAATGAAGTCTCATCAAGGCTGCCTAAGCACAACATGAATGAGGATAATACTTATAGACGTGTTATCATGGAACGAGGAAAGGCTCTGAGACCTCAACACTAAACAAAGGGCTACAGTCAAATAAGGAATGCTAAAAACAGAAAAGGTAGCCCACATTGAAGAAGAAGACACCAATTGATTATTGGACATCAGTGGTCTGTCTTGAAAGTATACTTTATAACATTATTCAGAATTATGAGGTTGTAGTTTTATACTTAGGAATACATATATATAAAAATTATAATAATATAATTCTAATTATGCCATATTCTTGTATATATTTCATGAACTTATGAGAATAATGGGGTATATAGGAAAGAAGAAATGATTTAATTATATTATAATCTTAAAATTAATTATATATATTTACATGCATATATAACTACATGCATGTATATTTACACAAAATATATGTATTACATAATGAAGAATGTAATATTTTTCACTTGTCATGTAGTTATGTTTAGGGTTTTAATGTGGCTCCTGTGACCTTTTCTATGTTAACAATGATGAAATTTTCAGATGGTTTGAAGCCTACCTGAATCCACGAGGTATAAGTTTCGATCTGTGAGGATCACAGATTGTAATAAACCATTTTCTCCAAATGTAAATCATCTTCTCCATATGTAATTGTGATTCTATTCAAAGATACAACTCTGCCAAAGTGAGTGACAATTTTGACATTAACCATGCCACTTTGATGGCACTGGGAATGACAGGGAGGAAGGAGGCAGTGTGTTCTTGTTGGGTGCAAATGGTAATGAAGCAGACTGTATAGTGTGTACCTTCTCTTTACCTCTTACTTGAAAGCAGAATCACAAAAATATCCTGAATGACTTCTCTGTTCAGGCCTAGCTCACTAAGCACAGGAAGCCTTATTAGAGACACCCAATGCAGCTCTCACAGATGCTGTCCTTAACCAAGCATGCTTTATACTACCCTTTATAAAAGTATTTGTGGTTTAGGGGTTTTTTATGCACATCTTTTTAAAATTTTCCAGCAACTAATCACACTATCTGATTGCTCCCCCTCCCTCCTTCTTTTTCGTCAGTGCTTTGGTTCAAGAGTTCCAATAATTTATTGCTACAGGAAGTCTAAGAGTAGATGGTATAGTTTCATTTTCTGAAAAGGGAGTTGCTCTTAATTAAGGATTTTCTACTTTTGCACATATTTTGCAAAATCTGTCTCTTTACTATTAATCTTTGCTTTGTAAAAATTACTGACACACAATAAACATGCATAAATGAAAAAAAGAAATATTTGCTTTCATGTGTAGGCTACGTAAATCCTTTGGTTTCCTGTTGCATGCAGATATCTTACAGAGAAAAATAAGTAAAAGCAACATCTCTTACTTTGTAGCATCTCCATGGTCACATGGATGTGTTTTCCTTGTTGAGAGGCATGCATATGCAAGATACAAAGTAGCATTTGCTTCCTCTAGCCATCAGCTTTCACAATAAAATCTATTCAGGAGAATGAAAGACAAAATATTCTTAGGGCATTTTAAGTTAATACAATTTAGAATAAGTGTTTAAATGACTATATTATTCAAATTAAATTCACACTTTCATCAAACCACCTTAAGTGGTTTAAAACTGTTTATAAAGTGATTAAAATGTATTTTTCAAGTATGGTTTGAAAATCATTTACAAAATGAATTCCTATGTAGCTTTCTAGTGAAAATGAATAATGTTTTTTTGAATCTTTAAACTAAAAAAAAAAATTTAAATAAATGCACAAAGCAGATGACCTACTGCCCAGTGCCAGGGGACAGGTGCTGCCCAGGCAGGGAACAAGGCTGACCTGATGCCCCAGATGCCTCAGTCTGACACCATGGGACCTGGACAGGAAACAATTCTGAGATGACCACTGCCTAGTGGCACAAGGCATGAACAGGGCATAGCACTCTTGAGACCACTGCTGAGGTGATCCCAGACACACAGAGGCATCATTAAGATGAGCAAGTAAGTGGTGCATAGATGAGGTGAAGAAGGAGGAGGAGGAGGAGGAGGAGGAGGAGGAGGAGGAGGAGGAGGAGGAGGAGGAGGAGGAGGAGGAGGAGGAGGAGGAGGAAGGAGGAGGAGGAGGAGGAGGAGGAGGAGGAAGGAGGAGGAAGGAGAAGGAGAAGGAGAAGGAGAAGGAGAAGGAGAAGGAGAAGGAGAAGGAGAAGGAGAAGGAGAAGGAGAAGGAGAAGGAGAAGGAGAAGGAGAAGGAGAAGGAGAAGGAGAAGGAGAAGGAGAAGGAGAAGGAGAAGGAGAAGGAGAAGGAGAAGGTCTATACAACGAAAAGATGCAGAACTGGGGACTTGAGGGAAGTGAGGAAGAACAGCCAGCAATGCCACCTATGGTCATTGTGAGGTCTTAGCCTGTGTTGTCACCAAGGGCTATGTCTGGGTCTGTTGGCCCAGGCAAAAGTCTCTGCTCTGAGCTCCTAAGGTAATGTTGGTGTCTGGGTGCTTTGCAAAGCTGGTCCTACCCTTCTATTGAGCGAGCGTCTTGAAAGTGTTGGCCCTGAAGTTGTGAGATCAAGACAGACAGTCTTCTATGCTCCCACTTCAGCTTTTTGTTATTTATATAACACTCAGAGTCAATTCAGCAAGATTCCTTACTTCTGAAGACTTTAATTCTTTTCTGTGTCTGACCATATTTCCTTTACCTTTTCCATAGAACACAGAATGTCCTTTCACTCAATTTCTGATAGGGATTTTTCTGCACCAAGTTCATGTTTATCTTTCTCTTCTCAGTATAGGATTATCCAACAGTTTTATAACATTGCGTCTACCATTCCTCCTTTTAAGTGTGACCCCTTCTCTACATCCTATACTTAGAAATATATATGTCTATGCAGAGATATTGAATTCTCTCCTTAGGATTTCTACTTTTTTGTCCACTTCTGCACAAAATGATTAATACATTATGATACACATTATTTCTGGTTACCCTTTACTCTAAAAAGCAATGGCACTTGAATGATTTGTTTTATTTTTAGTATATTTAGAAAATTAACATTTTAACAAACTAAATTCTAGTCAACCTGGGTTGAATAGGCTTTCTCATGTTTTCACATGAAGGTTGAATGACAGTCAAGTTTCATTAAGATTTCATTTCTTTTTTTTTTTTTTTTTGCATTCAAAATGTATCATACAATCCCAAATGAATTAAATGGAATTTTTATAAAAGGCATTTAAATCATTTCAAGCCCATATATTAGAATAATTTATAAAATTAAATAGGTAACTCACAGTTTTAGCTTTGTTATAAGATAAGAATGCTAAGTAAAAATAAGAACTTTAGAGCAAATGAAATGCCAGAAACTCACTACATAGTTACCATTAAAGAGAGATTCTCAGATGAAGAGTTTAACATAACTCTTTTGATAAAAACTAATAAAAGAAAATGATATAAATGATATAAATAATAAAATAAATGATTGGATAGTTTTGAGGAACTTAACCAGGAAATTGATATGGCATTCTTTTTTTTTTTTTCAGACTCACAACATGCTATTTTATTGCCAATGGTCATATAGATCAAATCACATCCAGGTCACAGCCCTCTCTTCTCTTCTTCAGTTCCAAACTTAAAATATCCCCCATTGTCTGTTCCCATTCGTCTCAGAGAAGAGAAACCCCTTTTGTGTAGCATTGCAACCTGAGGGATCTAGTCCCAACAGACTAGGCACATCTATTCAGACTAAGGTCCAACCAGGCAGTATGGTAAGAGAGATCCACTGGCAGGAAACATAGACCAAGAAAAACTTTCCTCCATTTGTTAGGGAACCCACATGAAGACCAAGGTACACATTACTTACAGATGCATAGGAATTCTAGGCCCAGCTATTGCATGCTTCCTTGTTGGTGGCTCAAAATCTGTGAGCTCCATGGTCCTGTGTTAGTTGACTCTGGGTCTTCTTGCGTGACCTTGACTCCATGACTATTCCCTTCTGAAGTAGAAAATTCCGGTTTCTTCAGAGACTCAGTTGTATCATGTGATATTTTTCTGGAAGCCATATTATAAGAGGAAATTTTTCTAAAGTAGACATGTGAGAGGATGTTTTGATGAAGCACATAAGAGAGGACACATGATGTTTGGAAAGAGTAAAAATAGAACCCAACAAACAGTGGTTCTCCTTGCAGCACTTTCTGGTCTTCAGTAATCTTCCCTTGTCATGACCTCATGGATAGAAATGCACTGAAGAATTTCTCATGGTATTCCAGTTTATTCCACTAATGTCCACTAACTCATGCCAGCACGGCAGAGCCCATACTACTAGGCAAATTTCCTGAAGATCAACATGAAAGTGAACCTTTATGAAATAATGGTGTCTAGATGATTTAATACTTTTATCAAATTCCTGATTTGATTAAAATAATTTTTAAAAGTTACAACAGTTGATTGAAAATTTAAAGTTAGAATCAAAAATAGAATGTGCTTCTCCCTTGTAGAATAGTAAAGACTGCATGAAAAGGAGTCTAGTAAGCTTCTACACATTACAAGTACGTAAATTTCATTAGGAAGAAAAATAGGCTTAGAACAAATTAATGATCAAAGAAAACTTTAATTCTAGGTCAGGTCCAAGGATGAGGTCACAGGTGTGCACTTTGACAAAATAAGGCCATGAACATCTTAAACTATTGCTTTGAACTTGTAATGAGCTTATGGGAAGAAAGAGAGATAAATCTACTCTTTGAACTTATAATCCAAAATCTTGCTGTAACTCCCTCTTATGTAACATCTTATCTGGTTTCAAATGAGGTAATTCTTTTTATATTGTAGAGAATTTTCTTAGGAGATATAAAGAAGCTAAGATGTTGGATTTTCTTTCAATAAAACAAATGTATTTATATATGTAAAGTTATTGGAGTGGAGAGAAGCTCATGTGAGTTTCTCTTCATCCATCAACTGTACACACACACACACACACCTGTCTGTGTGTATGTGTGTATGTATGTATGTACGTACGTATGTATGTATGTATGTATGTATGAAGTTATAAAGTTGTTGGTCTTTTCTGATGGAGCCTGCTTTTTTCCATCCAGTAGGTATATGTGTGTGCATGATTGTCACTGTTTCTTTTCCATTCTAGCCTGCTCCTTAAGAGTTTAAAGAGTTCAGAGTTTCTTTTCAGGTCACAGGGAATATTGTCCACAGTGAATCAAGCTTCAATCCCTCAGAGTCTGCTGAGTGATTACTCTAAATGCTGCCTGCCATCAGCCGCAGACCTGTTAGCCACCCTCAGTGGCAGCTTTCACTGGCTATTATCAGTTGCATCCTAAGCCAGTTCCCATTGGCACTGGTGTCTTTCTCTTTCTTTTCTCCAATCAACTTATATCATCAGTAGAGGCTTATGTCTGGTACCATTAGCAGCAGTTTGCTTCTCATCCTTTTCTTTTAATCTATTGCTGAGATCAGCAAAGGATTAAGGAGTTGGCACCAGCACAGACTCCACTTATTAGCTCCACACTTGTTTCATTTCTCAGTTTACACCATAAAGGTAGAAGCTGGCTTTGGACACATATTCATTCACTTAGCCTGTGTCCTTTAGGGGGAAATTGAGTCCATTGATTTTGAGAGATATTAATAACTAATGATTGTTAATTCATTTTTTTATGTTGTGTGCATGTGTGGTATATGTGTGTGTGTGGACGCACATGCCTACTTCCTTTATTTTAGTTTTGCTGGTGTGCAATTATTTATGCCCCATGTTTTATTGGGTGTAGTTAACTTTCTTGGATTGGAGTTTTCTTTCTTGTATTTTTTGTAGGGCTGGATTTGTGGATAGATGTTTAAATTTGTGTTTGACTTGGAATATCTATAGTGACTAAGAGTTTTGTTGGGTATAGAATTTTGGTGGGCATCTGTGGTTTCTTAGATGGCTGCAAAACATCTGTGCAGTTCCTTCTAGCTTTTGAAGTCTTTGTTGAGAAGTTGAGTGCAATTCCTATAGGTCTACCTTTGTATGTTAGTTGACCATTTCCCTTGGTGCGCTTAATATTTTTTCTGTGTTTGGTAGATTTTGTACTTGATTATTATGTGATAGGAGGATTTTCCTTTCTGGTCCAATCTTATTATATTATTTTATTGTATGTTTATAGATATCTTTATTATCTTATTGTATGTTTATAGATATCTTTTTCTTTGGGTTGGGAGAATATTCTTCAATGATTTTGTTGAAAATATTTCTGGTCCTTGGAGCTGGGACCCTTAACATTCTTCCATTTCTATTATTCTCAAGTTATGTCTTTTAATAGTATTTCAGATTTCTGGGATGTTTTGTATCAGGGATTTTTAGATTCAACATTTTCTTTGACTGATGTATCAGTTTCTTCCACAGTATCTTCTGTGTCTGAAATTCTCTTTCATCTCATGTATTCTGTTGGTGATGCTTGTATCTGTTGTTCCTGTTCTCTTCTCTATCATGTCTATGTTTCATGATTGCCTCAGTTTGCATGTTTTTTTTTTATTGCTTCTATTCCAATTTTTAGGGAATGAACAATTTTATTCATTTCCTTTTTGGATTTAATTGCATTTTCCTGTATTTCTTTAACATATTTATTCAGTTATTTTCTTTTTAAAGGCCTCTTAATATCTTTATACGATTGAGATTGAAATTAAGATAACTAATCTTCTTGTGCTTCAGTTGTGTTAGAATATCCAGGACTTGCTGTAGTTGGAAAAGCTATGGTCTGGAAGTGTCAAGATGCCCTGGATCTTATTGGTTGTATTCTTATGCTGCCTTTTAGCCATCTTTTCCCCCCCTGGATGTTCCTGGTGCAGCAGCCTCTTGTGGGCAAACTTTAGCTGGAAAATGGAACTCAGAGAACAGTATATGTCTTAGAGCAGCTAAGCAAGCACCAGGGGACTTTGCAGTCAGGGGATTGGGGGTGTGGGGGATCCGTCCTGCATGTTCCTGATGCTTCAGGCCTGGTGAAGGTAGGTGGAGTGGTGGCAGGACCCATATTGTCTAATTATTAAGTGGGACTGGACATTATTATAATCTTAGAAGAAAAATTTTTGATTAAATAATTTGTTAAGTATTAAAATTTTTATTCATTAAATTTTGTTTATTAAGCTTATTCATTTGAATGCCAACTCAATACCACAATATAGTATTAAAACTAATGAACATCTATAGAGATTCATTAATCCAGCAACATGTCTGTTCTGATAAGGCATCACTTCCAAAGATATGATCCAATTGGAATGCAGACATTCCTCATACCTTTAATCCCTCTGGTTGAATACAGACACACACTTAGTATACACCTTTTATCTCAAAGAATGACATCTTATTGAGGGACATACAAAGTAATAAATCATATCAAGATTTGATAGAATGAATTAGAGATAAGTTGTGACCATCTCTCACAAAAAGAAACAGGATAGAAAGGCCACATAAGGAGCAGTGAGAGAGAGATAATTCAATGGAATTCAGTGCAGTTGAGTTCAGAGCAGAGCAGTTGAGTTCAGAGTAGTTGAGTTCATACAGTTCAGAGGCAGTCTTTCCAAGCAGAATAATTCAGTCAGAAGCCAAGAAAAGACAATTTGAATCAGTCACCTTGGAAGAGGAGTTTGAGACAGAACAGCTAAGTTGAACCAGCCAATCAGCGTTCAGAAAGAACTAGAAAGGATAGGTTTATTCAACATTAAGTATCACAGTCTGAAATATTCTAGCCGTAGGTTATCAGATAGAGTCTGGAGCTGAAGCCTTCAAGGACCAAGTTTGCAGAAGATTAGATTGCATGGAGAATAGAAGCACACAGGCTCATGCTTAGGGACAGTTAGACAGAAATGCTCTGCACTTATTTGTAATGCTTGGATAAGGTTCTCATCTTATGTCTTCATTTGAGAAAATAAAAGCGACATTTACATCTACAATCCTCATCATTTTATGAAAAAGATACATAAAAGTTCTAGTTTGGAGTTACATAGGTAATAGAAAATTGTAATAAGGAATCCATAATTGATTAAGGATTGACATAAACATGTCAAAAGGACATAACAGGGAGAGTGAGATTTAATTTTTGGAAAATGGGTAAGAGTTTCACTAGAGTATGATGTACTGAATGTCAAAATTTCAAACAATACTCATCAGCATTGGTGAATTTAAGATGTCTGAAGGTGTATAATCTCATTGCACAAATATGAGGAAACTAGACAAATGATCATTTCTTTTTGTAGCATGCCTTGTTTCACACTAGCCAGCATACATCATTGAGCTGACTAGACTATTGTCACTTTCCATGTTGTGCACATAGTTTTTTTATATAAAGTAAATGTGTTAAAATATTTAATCATTAAGTAACTATTTAAAATTTCAAAACAGAAAGAAAATGATTATTCACCATTTAGGGAAAGGTCATATCAAGTTATTGATTGTAATATAAATTAAGACTATAATATGAATGTATATACTCAATATAAAAGACAGGTAGTTTAAATATTTGTACTTAAAATGTGTTCCACAAAAGTACTAGTCTATTCCTGAATGATTCATGTGTGAAATTTCAATTTGCATAGATTTTCTATCTTTGTAAATGTCAGCCATGTACTTTAATTATGGAATTCTTTTGTTGTGGGAAAAATAGAAAAATCTGCCAATCAATTCATTGATATTTAAAAGGTCAAAATATCTTCCACAAAAGCATTTAGTCATTTTATGCTTTGTTCTTTGAGTCTTTCTGAGCAACAATTAATTCAATTAAACCAATCTTAGAGCTTTAGACTGCTGTAGATCATAGCAATCTAAGTGTCTGTGTGTCCTTTATGAAACTCACCTTTGTTAGCATTTTGTAATGGTATCACATAAAGGAATATGATTAAGTGTGCTTGATATTTTAAAAAAAGTGTCAATTTCATTATTGATTCAATAAGAGTGGCATTTAGAAAGACAATCATTAGTCTGACAAGACACAGAAAGATAATAATTGATGACACTATATGAAGAAACATATTCAATGCACATATTATGTTGGCATTATTATTTACTCGGGTTTTTATCAAGCTCACTGTTGCTGGAACACAGTTCTGCAAGTGAGTGGGAAAGCCGATACATCATTTAATTAACAGACATTTGAAGGAGAAATAATTTCAAGATTCCTACCTTCAAAATAGGCATATTTTAATTAGTATACCATGTTGAATGCATAACACCATTTATTTTATTTTTCTACTAATACAAGAGTATCTTTATTTGGATCTGATTAATATATAATATATACTAAAGGACTATTCTAAAAACTAAATTAGAGCAACACTGAAATGTTGAAACTTTGTGTCACTAAGTTTTCTGAGTCGATGGTAGTTTTTAAATAAACTGTGTGAATCAACTTTTTAATGTAAGCTCTTTTAATACAATTTATAATCATAAATTTTCATGATTACTAATTTAAAAATGTGTGATCTAATATCTTAAGTGGTAATTCAAGGTTACCAATATTATAGAAAATAAATTGACATGTTGTCCATGATGATTCTAGCAAAACTCAAAAAATAATTGTGCTATGTATATTTCCCTACTTTTAAGTATATGTATAAATATAGAAATATGTATTATATGAAAAATATATCAAATATGTTATATTTACTTTTATATATTAGATCATAATTCTTAGATTTCTTTAAATTTTTACTGGATCATTTTATAATAAATATATATTTTTTTGATTTGTCTCAATGTTGGAAATATTCACCAGGAAGTTATTCTTAGAACAGAATTTGAAAGGAATTGCTTTAGAAATAAGAACATTACAATATGGAAAAGCATTCATTTCCATTTCCAATTGATCAGGCTATATAGTGATATATATGTGCTGACGTTTTATTTTTATATTTATTTACAATTCTTTCATCTTTAATATCAAATAATCAGTTAGTTAGGGACAGTCTTTAACCCTTCATGCTTACTGAGAAAGGCATTTAACATATACTCAAAATTTTTAGTGAATTAAAATACAGTATAAAATTTTATAAGCAATTATATCCCCATTTTCCTATTAGTGTTTTATGGAATAAATGATAGTTGGAAAGTGCCTTGAAATGCATATATATTGGTTAGATCACATGGCAAGATTGATATTCAAGTTTACTTTAACACCTGTGCTGTTGCATTTCTAGTAAGTTGAGTATAAGCTTTTTCTAACAAAGATAACTATTAGTTGCTTCCCAGTTACTAATCACATTCTACTTTTAAATATTTATGGGATAGTGAACAATGTTGTTTATGTATTAATTTATATTCATTACAATATAAGTTGAAGGGTTGGCTATATCTAGAAATGGGATTATTTAAAATTAAATTATTTCAGGTGAAGTCATACAGACATATAGCGGCATCATGAGAAGAGATATACAGAGAAAGTTTCATTGATGATCAGCTAGTGAAAACACAGGCACAGGACGATAAAACACCTGACAACTCCCTAGAGTAAAGATGTCCCAGGGGATGAATGATCCTGTTGCCATGTTAGTTCCAGATTTCTAGCCTCAAGATATGTGAGACAGTAATTGCAAGTCATTTTAATCTAACTTGGTGTACTAGAATATGGAAACTAAAGGAAATGGGTACAAAAAACTTTATCAAAGACAAAAATGTTTGCTGATTGATAGTGTAATGAGATTTTCTTTAATGAGAAATATAGATATATGCCAGACCAATATCACACAAAATCTACAAAATATATTTGCCACACATCAACAAACTTCAGTGTTTCCTGACTGAATCTAACCACATTTAATAGTATGTGCAACTAGACTGCAAGAATATATGAATATATTTTTAGTACAACAAAACTGTCTGTTTTATTATATCAAAGGGTTTGAAGACGAAACTGAAAACAATATTTTATTGTTATATCATTTGGATCAAGTTATTTAAAAATTAAATCCCTTAAATATTTACTAAGACTTACCAATAGTTGAGAAAATATCAATACTACATTTTTTACTCAAACTGATGATGAAAGATGTCTCCCATCATTATGAATAATTTCCTGAGGTTTACTCAGGGATCATTTATTTTTCTTGTTCATATGGATTATTTTTTAAGTCTTTCTGTATATTCTGTCTTATACTTGCTTAAAGAAACTAGACAAAGCTTCTCCATTCCCAAACTCAAAACATCTATTTTTATTATAAATAAGTAGTATTTTTTTGTTTTACTAGTCATTCAGATGAACATTGTCTATACTTAAATATATACATAAATATGTATGCATACATAATATGAAGGATATTTCTTTAGATATATTAGAAAAATATCACTTACTGTGTTTAAATTAGATGTCATTTCTATCCAACATCTGATAGTAACTGATAAATACACTGACATGAATCCTTAACATTGCTTGAAATAAAAGTATATAGAAATCAACCATGTAATGCAATTCTAACAAAAATTATCTGTCTTACAATTATTTTTTATCAAAACTGCTTAATGTGCTAATAAAGAAATGTCAAGATTTCTAAAAAATGTATACTTTCATGAAAAATATATTTATCTTTTGAAATAAATAGAATATGAGCTTAAAAATTCAGATTTTATACATTTATTTCTTAATATAAGAATGAGAATTTAAAATCAACTTTAAGGCCACCAATGATCAACCAGTATATTAGATAGAAACACGTAACTCAGTGATAAACATAATATTATTTTGATAACAAAGCAAAGAAAAACAAAAGACATAGGTGTATTGAATTCTATGCCCCCATTCTTATTATCATGAATATGAACAATTTTTGTAAGTTTTTACTGTGGATTGATAATACTAGCCATTTATTTGGATGTAATTATCTATATTTACAGTTTATGCATTTTTAAATTGGCATTTGTTTTCTTAATTGGAGTTTTTAATAGAAACAAATGGACTTCACAGAGAGATAATCTGATAGATAGTGTTTGGTTACTCACTTCAGAAGCATATACTTCATTCAGCACACTATCTGAGTTGTGTCAATGTACGGACTGAAAGGAGGGAGTATGTTAGTGGTGAGTTGGAACAAATCCTTTAGCATGGTGTCAGCATTTGTAACATCAGTGCCTTGTATGTGATGTTTGTGTCATGTATACGTGTTTTATGTGCTACTTGAGCATATAAACATGATTGCTGAGCTGTCAGTGTCCCCTGTGTTCCAGGAGATAGTGAAGAGTGACAGTCCATGTCCTCTCTTCTTTTTTTTTTTTTTTTCCTGTTGTCTTTGATGACAGCATTTGATAGCATGTCTGGTTTTATCAGTTCCCCTGAAGTAAAGCTGAATGGGTCTGATGTCTTTCCAATATCACATGGAGCAATTCTTTGAAAACTTTACTTATTAACCCCAAAGGTCCCTCCACTTCTTTCATTCTCCCAAACTGGATACAACTCCCAGAATTCAGCAAAATTGATAGAGCATGATCTTGTACAATGCATTTCTTTGTAAGATCCATTTAAAAGCCTAAGCACTTAAGGAAAAATCAATAGGGCTTGATGTGGTTTTCATGGCTTTCAGACTCCTGAACACTAAATTCAAACTGATCCATTGTTATTAGGCATCTGGTTGAAGTTCAGTCACCTAGAAAGGTGAGCGTTTTGGCCTGTAATCTGCTATGAATTGAATCTCACTGTCAAGTTTAATGAATTTTAAATGTGTACTTTTTTGTATAAATAAATAAATAAATACTCAATGCATCCTATATTTTCTATAGCTGTGATATTCTAAGACAGACTCCTCCTTATTCACAACATTTGCATTACCAGGAATTCCAGTGAAACCTATCAGATGTTTGTTTAGAAAAAATGGGACTTGGCAGACTTGGCAAACACCGTTCAGGGTTTCAGGATGACCCACATTTTCTAGGAGTGAGTGCTGGTGGAAGATTCAGGGCTTGCTTTAGGTTCCCTCCCATATCTGTGGCAATCTGTTGCAGTCAGGAAGAGGACTTAGTCCCTTCAAACTCCAATAGCATCAATAGATGTTCTAAAATTGTCTTATGCAGCTGTATCCACTCTTTTTTCCCATTCAGACTGTCAATAGAACGGAAAGATTAATGTACTAATACAGGACACCTGGGTTGAAAAATTACTGTTTTAGTTGTTAGTCCAGTCCTAAAAGCAGCATTACACATACATTAAAATGAAATTTGCACAAATAACAAACTGTTCCATGTAAAACGAAATGATCATTTTAAATTATAATTGAAGTTGTGTAATTTTCTCAACCATTATAAGAGAAGCTGGGGTATCTATTACAGAGGAAACCAAATTGCTTTCTTAGCATTTCAGAGATTACTGAACAAATCATTAGGACCTGAACAGTATTAAAGTTTGTTGGCACAGGACAAAGTAGTTGTCTGTTCCAAAAGAATTGTTCTCAGGAAGAGCAACTCAAGAATTGCTCTCAGGATTCATATAGGCACTTAGTTGTCTAGTGGGAAATAAAAGTGTGCATATGACTGTAAAGTGATAAACACATATATAGACTACATTCATAGAATGGGATATTTTCAGGAAACTGTATCACAAAGATTCAATCTTGCTAATATTTAATATTAGAAAAATTTTAACACAGACCTGGTCTCAAAAGAGCACTGTTGGGTCAGAATTAATGGATATGAAATTCAGGAATTGGCTATTCATTCTTGTTGTCTTTCCTCAGCCTTTAGAAACGTAAATATAGAACTACTCATATTTGTTACAATTTTCCTCATAATTATTGACATGTAGTGATTCTAGTGGAATTGTTTTACAAAATACATTTTAATGTATACACAGATTATATGTGTATATTATCACATATACATATATGTTATATAACATTAAGTTCACTACATTATGCTTTTTCTTTTGTCTAAACTATAGTTAAGGCACTATTCTAGAGCTTGTTTTTGGTTTTGAAATTTAATTAGGAAAGTACTTATTTAGGTTTCATAATTTAACCTATCACTTTGTATTATATTCCAAAGACACTTATGAAAAATTTTTACAATACAATTTTTAACAATAAATTATTATTTAATTTAATCAATTAATTTAAATAGTCTCTGAAAAAAACAATGTATATATTAAAATGTATTTTGCAAAGCAATTTGTCTAGAATCACTAAATAACAATGATTATAAGGAAAATTATAACAAATATGACTATTTCTATATTTACTTTTCAAAAAGCTAAGGACAGAAGAAAATGAAGAGTCAATCTTCAAGTTCCATATTCTTTAGTTCCAGCCCAATTTTTTGAAAAAAAAAAAAAAGATCTGAGACATGAAAGTTTTTGTAACTGAACAGTGTTTATTTCATGTATAAGGTTGGTTAAGATTTTACAGGAAGAGAGTCCAATAACAAAAAATTTGTATTTCAATCCAGAGACATAAAGCAACAATCAGGAAAAGTATTATATTAATATATAATTGTCTATCCTTGCAAGTATGTTCTTCTCCTTCGTAAACTCTTTTAGATGAACCCATGATCGTCCGATCACCTTACATATACACAATATGCATCTGAAGTAATTTGTTTTCTTGCTTTTAAAAAGATATAATGCAAAGTTCTTTTGTGTAAACAAAAGAGAAAATAGGTACACTGATCTAGTAAAGTATAATACTCTACTGCATAACAGTAATAGAGAGTCTATGTTAGAGCATTTAAATCTCCAGATTCTCCTTAGGTAGTTTAATTCATCTCACTTAAAGAACCTTCTTCTTCTTGAGCTGTGACTTCACCTGCAGGCTTGAGTCCATTTTTCACTTTCAAAAATTTTGCCTATTTCATGTACTAAGCCTGATATGCTAAAAATCAAAAAAGAAACTCTAGCATGTATATTTTCTAAAATATGTGCCTGTCCTTTTGTCTTCATAAATATACATTTTAAATTTTCAGCTTTATCAGTATACTCTGTTATGTGGCTTATGAAAAATGTACAACAAGTATTCTCTACACTTGAGAAAACTCAGAATAGAGGGGGGAGACAGGGAAGCAGATGTTCATGTATCTCCACCAGTCAAAGACAGTTGATATATCTAGGTTGGGTAGTGGGTTATACCTCTGATTGAACAATACCAAACTTATAAAGCCTATGATTAACATTTCTTAAAAAAATGTATAAATGCAAAAAGGAAAAGGGGGCATGGGATAGGGGTTTTCTAGGGGGGGGGGGAATGGGGAAACTGGATGGTATCTGAAGTGTAAATGAAAGATCTAATAAAAAAAAAAGAAAACTCAGAATATTAAACACTGTTTTGTTTCACATTTTCAGCATTCTGATATTAGAGAGATAATTTGAAATGCTATATGATTGTGGAATTTTCTTGCCACTATTCTATTGAATATACAAATATTATACAAATTATATATATAATGTAAATTACATATAATAGCAAACATTAAAACTAAGCATGAAAACCTTAAGAAAAGTTTTTTAAGAATAATTTCTCTTATTGCCATACAAATATTTTAAGTTACAGGCATGTTAGCTATCTATTAGACTTAGTAAGAATGACATGTTTTTGGAAAAATGACATTATTTTTAACCAGTCTCAAAACTTGGAAAGAAAATTAAGTCAAATTCTCACAAGTTCCAGCTCCAAAGTAAATTTTCCATGGTAACTGTACCTCAAATGCCTGTAGCTGCAGATCTTTTCCAATTAGCAACTCTAAAGGGTACCATTAGGTTCTTCACAAACATAAGGGGCCTGCTTTTCATCTATGATTGCTATTCCTCGTTGACAGCAAGCCATCATAAAAGACACAATACACAATGACATACCATTTAGTTCTTCACACAACTGGCACATAAAGAGAACAATACATATTATGGGTGTAATACTTTCAATAAAGACTAGCTACACTTCTTTACTAAATCGTAGGCACTAATCCAATATGTTTTCAAACAGCAAAAATATAAATGCAATTAACATTGAAGTTCTGTGCTCTTTTTATAATGCCTGTCATCTAAGCTCTGAGCCGGAAAACAAATGAGAGATATGTAGTGACAAGCTTTATAAAAATGGACATAGCAAAGAGGATAGAGTAAGAATTATTCTTTGTAATAAAGCACTTCATAGATATATTGATTGCAATATTAAGATAATGGAATTTACGCTGTATTTCCTCTCATAGTTTATTCTGAAGTTACAAGATATCCTCTAAAAACAATGCCACTGAATTTTTAAGAAATATAATTTTATGATTATGAGTATATTCTTATGAACTATAGAAATGAACACTGAAGGAAAATATAGGCTTGGTGATTGTGCCTTTAGAGATGAATGTGTAGTGCTGGAACCAGACGTTTTGATAATCAAGTCTAAAGTGTTTTTCTTCTTTAATAAAATCTAAAAGTAGAGACTGGGAAGTTGTACTTAGTGGATAATGTGCATGCTGCCAGTATGAGGGTCTAAATTCAGATTTTCAGGACTAATATAAATTAAAGCCAGGCACAGAGATACTTACCTGCAGCCACAGCAATGAAGCAAGGGGCAACTCCTGGGGCTCACAAGTCAGTTACAGTAGCTAAACAGGTTTACTAAGGAACCTGACCTCAAATAAGTATATAGAAAGCAAAAGAGGCAGAACACACTTTGCCCTCAGTGTATGTGATGTGCACATACCCATATTTGTATATTTGTGTGTACACATGTGAATATGGGCATGCAAGCATATTGTAGATGAATTTTACTTCAGGTGTCTTCCTTGATTATTGTTTATTTACTGAGGCAATTTTTTTCACTGTACCTAGTTCTGATCTTATTAGCTACTGCAACTAGCCAGCTCTCTCCAAGCTAACTACTGTGTCTACTTCTCCAAGCACTGGAACTCCAGGAGACCCACCACTCCAAGGAAGCTTTTTCAATGAGTTCTGGGAGTCTCAACTTTGGTCTTGACACTTTGTATGACAAGTATTTTATCTATTAATTTACCACTTCTGATTATATTTTGATGTTTTTAGATTTGGTTGCAAACTTGAAAGATGTAGGAAATTTATTACTGCCTAAATAAAACAAATTTGGTAGAAAACCTTCCAAATTTGGTAGAAGGAATAATTGATAATTGATAATGAAGTGATAATTGGGGGTTATGTTAAACAAAATGTTGTCTAAGCTGACCTCTAAATTCTAATTATTCCCAAATAGAAAGTTCTGGAACACAGTTGTTGATGTTTGTTTGTTTGTTGTTTTCAGAAATTAACCGAATTTGGGTTATAAAGACAAGAACTTCTAACCCTATACACATGGTTATGAAAAGTTTTATAGAGAAAAGAAGTGACCTTCCGGATGCCTAAGACAAAGCACCAAGAGAGTGGAAAGTGAACTTACAGGGGCAAAAATTTTCTGCGGAGTCTGCTTTTCTAATTCCATGGTACTCAAAAGTTTACTAAACTAGTTTGTCTAAAGATGACCTGACATAGCAAGTTCAAAGCAGCTTTGAAAAGTGTTTCTTCTTTCTGTAGGAATACCCAAGGCTCTCCTGATTCCTCTCATTTAATAAACATTCTTCACCTTATTTTTCTTTTCCCTAAGAGCCCTGTCAACAACTCAACCAATGCACAGTATTCAATAAACTGTTAAGTTTGGGTTTATGCTTTCCTTCTCATAGTCTCACAGCCTAATGCCCAGGGGAGTTTGTCACTTTCTGTGTTTTCCACTGAATGTTTTCTAGCTGCAGTTTCCTTGCACCTTAGAAATTACAAGTTTGCTTCTAAGTGCATGCCTCCTTCACATGCACCACCTTTCTTACAGGGTTATAGTCTTTGTTTCAAGGCGAATTGCCTCTAAGTCAAGTAGAAGGCTGTTTTAAAAACCCTGTTGTAGTTATATGAGCCTGGGGGATTTGAGGTTTCATAAAGACCCATCAATACAAAGCAGGTAGAACTATCTATCTTTCAGAGTGAGAAACAAAACATTCCTTACGTTTCAAGTCAAAGGATATATTCTATTTGGGACTTCATCTGTACCGAGTAGCCACAAATTCACTTCATTCACTTATGGTAAATCTCTGAACAAACTAATTGTACTATATTTAAGGACTTATTTTAGATGGTAGGAAAAATGCAAACCTCAGTTAAATTTTAGCCACAGTTCAACAAATAGTAAACACTAGTATTTGAAATTTTTGGTAAAGAGTTCAAAATTGACCTTTGCTCTAACCACCTCTGCTCACAGACAGGTAAGGCTCCATCTGGTACGTTTTAAAATAAAATACTGTAGCTTAATCTTCTCAAGTTCATATTTTAGCTGCTCAGGTGATCACAAATTTTGTTATCTGTCATTTGTCTATTTCACTACACCAACTTCAATTTGAACATCTGTGCCTGTCACCTATCTTCTTACCTTTCATTCTTGAATCATTATGGAGGGTTTTTTCTTACCTTAAGGTGTGGACTTTCACAACTAGTAAGAATAACATGATGAATGGCTTCCAATAGGCAGTAATCATCAATCAATTATCAATTAAAGAGATTATCAATTAAAGTAATTATAAATTAAAGAGATAATAATAATTTAAAAATAATAGTACATAAATACTTCATTTTCTTGCATGTCAGATGGCCAGTGTTATATATTGTACAGTTTTCCAGTGTTAGCTATATTGTACAGTTTTCTTGATCCATGTGTTATGAGCAATTGACATAAATATATAAGAATTATAGGTTTATTTTATATTTATTGCACTTTTGTCCTATTTCAGTCAGTGTGTGTATATATATATATATATATATTTCTTCCTTCATTTATTTTGGATGTATCTTTAAAGTAACTTTTCTATACCACTCTGTGTTGTGTCTTATTTCAGGGTAGTTCCAATAAACAGAGTTTCCACCAGTCGCTTTCCTATAGAAGATTGTTCCCACAGGCCTGTGAGATGGAGCCAAGGGTCAAAATACTGCTAGGGCTGATTCCACAATTTGATCCACAGGAATCACATGATAGAAGAGGAACTTATTCCTAACGCTTGACGGCTGACTTCCACCTTTGTAAAGTGCTACACACACACACACACACACACACACACACACACACACACACACACAAAGGGGGGCAGAGAGAGAGGGAGGTGGAGAGGGAGGTGGAGGGAGAGGGAGAACTTTGAAAAGAAAAATAGCAATTTTGAATAGCGTACTAGACATTGACTACCTACATCATAGGAAAAACATCCTATCTTGCTTCTGAGAACAAGACAGATACATAGTGAGTTGATATAGCAGGGATAGCAGTATATGGCTTAACTGCCCAGCCTCTTGCTCTTTTATTGACTATGTTATTTATTCAGTTAACATCCCTATCACAGCTCCCTTCTATCTTCTCTTCACAGTCTGTACTCTCACTTCAGAAGCCCCCACAACCACCCTTCCTCTTTTTTTTTTTCTACAAAAGTAGAAGCCTTGCATGGACATCAACCAACCCTGGAATATCACGCTGGAGCAAGGCAAGGCAAGGCATGACCTCTTTCACTAAGGCTAGTCAAGGCAGCACATTTAGGGGGAAAGGACTTAAAGGAAAGCAATGTAATTAGAGAGAGCCACTGATCCGGATTTAGGTGTTCCACAGGAAGATCCAGCTGCACAACTATACTATATGCATAGAGGGCCTTGGTCCATCCCATGCATGTTCTCTGGTTCAGTCTCTGTGAGCCACTATGGAACCAAGTTAGTAGATCCTGTCAGTTTTCTTGCAGTGTCCTTGAACCCTCTGGCAATCCTTTATCCTCCCTCTTCTACAGGATTCCCCAAGCTCCACTAATATCTGGCTGTGGTTCTCTGCATCAGTTGCTGGGTGAAATCCCTCTGATAATAGTTATGTTAGGCTGGTGTCTGCAATCATAGCAGAGTGTCATTAATAACGTCAGGGATCGACTCCCTTTCAGGGCACGGGTCTCAAGCTTCCTTGGCCTTCCCTCAAATTCTGCTCCAGCCCTACACCTGGGTCTAAGGCTTTGTGGTTGGGTTGCTGTCCCAATACCTCTATGGGAAGTCTAGCCAAGTTAGAGAAGATGGCCTGTTCAGGCTCCAAAATCCCAACTGCTAAGAGTTTTAGCTAGGGTCATCTGCATAAATTCCAGGGGGTTTCCATTTTCCTTTGTTTCTAGCTAGTCCTAGAGACATCCCTCCCCCCCCCCAGCCCTTTCTCTCCTAGAACTGTCTCCCTCTGGCCTCCTCCTACTTCATTCCTCCTGTTTCCATCCATACACTCCACCACCACCAAGTCACCTCTTTCAATCTACCTCTAATGTCTTAACTATTCCCCCTTTTCAAGCATCCCCCCTCAGGCCCTACTTGTTTCTTAGCCTCTTTGTGTCTGTGGTATGCAGCATGGTTATGCTACTTTATGATTAGCATCCACTTATAATTTAGTCATAGTACTTGTCTTTCTTATTTTGCTTAGGGCACTCAGGATGATGCTTTCCAGTTCTATCCACTTGCCTGAAATTTTCATGATGCCATTGCTTTTAATGGATGAGTAATACTCAATTGTCTAAATATACCACATTTTCTATATCCATTCTTCAGATGAGTGACAACTTTATCTATCATCATACACAAAACCCAAGCCCAAGTAAGTCAAATACTTCAACATAAATGCAGATATACAGATCTTTATAGAAAAGATAGTAGGAAATAGCCTTCAATGCATTGGCACAAGAGTGAACTGCCTGAGAAGAACACTGATAGAATAGGCACTAAGATCAATAATTAATGAATGGGACCTAGAGAAAATAAAAAGCTAACTAGTCACACCATTTTTCATAATGATTAGGCAAATACGAGACATTCTGTATATCCTGCACATAAGCTGGTTGATAACCATACAGAAGTTTTATTTTATTTTTAAGATTAAAGAAAGATATTTTTTGGAGATAAAAATATGAAGCTTCTTCTTACCATCATGGGAGGACACAAAATAATTCATTCTTCATTCTGCCGTCTTTGCCTTATTAAGATGTGGTACTTTCTTCAGTAATGTGAAGCTTCAGGTATGGCTACACAGAAGTACAGTTTTACTGATTTGACTAATGAATCTCTTGTGTCAAGTTTGAATTCAGTTGTGCCCCATCAATCTCCAAGTGCTGTTGTCTCACCGCGTTCTACAAGCCCTGTTATACAGGCATTAAATACTAACAGGTTCCCACTCAGGATCTAGAGTGTCCCTTCTACCCTATCATTTGATGTTCAGTAGAGTGGAATGCAAAACTATAGAGGTCAATGACAATAACCATAGGGGAGAAGTCCCAGGAATTTCAAATAAAACAGGAGTTAAAACTGTTGCAATCAATGACCCAAACTGCTGGATCAACATGGCTGCATAAGAGGAGGTTTGACACAGTTCCTGCTTCTGGAGCATCGCCAGGGCATTAATCCCTATGATCCCCACATGTAGTGATGGTTGCTGTCATCCTGAAGCTGATCTTTTGTCTTTACTATGTTACTTTCAATCTTTCTTTTTGGGGAATATATTTCTACCCCCTCCCCTACTACTCAGAGCTAATCATGTCATAATAAATGAAACAGAAGCAGTTCTCAGGACTGAGGAGTAGACATGGTCATGAGGCTGTGGAGGACTTGGCTTTTATGTCCATGGGAAAGGATCTAGACAACATAACCACAGAGGCCATAAAAGCCTACATGGTCCTTTGTAAAAATAGTTCATTGCCAGACTTGGCCTTGAATTTGGAATCATGAAGAGAAACATGTACCTCTGGTCCAATGACTGCTGCATTAATTAGCCAAGGTGAACTGGGGACATTAGGGACAGAAAGTTAATGTGGTCTTAAGAAGAAAACGTATGGACAAAGTAGGAATTTATATATGATTTAGGAATAAATAGTATTAGAAGGAGATTATAAGAGGCCATGAAATTGCTAGGATAAGGAAAGTTTAGAGTATTAAATGATGATGTAGAATCATATAAAAAAGATAATATTTTTTTCTCCCAGATATTTGAAGAATTAGAGAGGATAACGCGTGGAAAGATATTAGAGAGAGCTAACCACTTTATTTGCATAACAGGAATCATTTTAATTTTATTAGTCTGTCATCTTCCTGTTCTTACATAAAAATAGTTACTAAACACTGTTGTTTGTTTTATCAGGAAGCCACAAGAGCTGTGTCCAGCTACCAAGAACAGGCGTGTAAGTCTGTAAGTAAATGTGCTTTTGTTTTGGATTTAGTCTCTGCTCTAAGGAAACAGAGGTTGGGACTATTGATCTGGGATTCATAGAATTTATGTAAAGGTAAGGATTTCTGAAGATTATTAACAATGACCAAAGCCTTGATGATTTATCTTTAGTAAATAAAAGATTGGGTTCAGGCTCTCTAGTTGAGAGAAGGCTAAAGCATGAGAAAGGAGAAAGCAAAAGAATGAGAAAAAAGAGAAGAGAAGAAAGAATACTGAGACTCATCAGGGATCAGAAAGAGTACACGAACTAACTGCTCTCATCTACTACTGACTTGAGTCATTTAGAATTAACTCTGTTCACATACCCACCTTTCTCAGGACCCTCCTCATGCTGAGGCCAGACCTTGGTGCCAACAATATTGGATGCAGTACAACAATGGTCGCATTACACACAGGAGCGGATCCAAGCACTGTAGCTAAAGTGGCAATAGAAAGTCCTGTTCATTAAGAGCAGCAGCATCCACTAACCTACATACAGAGTGTAGTCCCATTGAACACTCCCATGCTACCTTCACCAGCTGTAAAAGTAAGTGGAGGGACAGCCTAACAGTTCTCAGCATCTCTTTGGATGTTATGTTCACCTACATTAAGCAAAGTGTCCTCAAAAGACTTCCTGAAAAATCTTCAGTTAAGTGAGAGAATTTTTTTTTTTTTTTTTTTTTTTTTTTTTTTTTTTTTTTTTGGTTAAGGAATGGATAGGAACAAAAAAGTTCATTTACAGTGATTATATTAGTCCTGATTGATGTACTCAGCAAACAGACAAGAAAGCTGTCAGTTTCACTATTCTTGTTTGAGGTGTTGAATAAATGCAGTGTGGCTGCCATCAGAAGAGGCAAATTTAATTCACAATTTGAAAAATGTCCTTTGTGAAGTTGACATGTGTTTGGGGTGGGAACTGCATTTCTACTCTCTGAGTATCATGTTGAGAGCCAAATTTCTAGCTGCTATTTATGAAGTTTGATTCAAGTTTCTTCCTTTAACCACGGTTCTGATGAAATGTGGCTACGATTTCTACATTTCAAAAACTTAAGTCTTATGTAGCATAATGGAGTATCCATAAAATTAATCTGTTTATAATGACCATTATTCAACTCTGGTAATAGCCACAACATTTACACGAGGTCAACTTTCATGATACAGTATTTCTCTATACACTTTTGTCATCATTTCATACTTAATCATAGTTTTTAATCACTTACTAACCTACTGGTTACAGGTACTAAATATCATGTGCATACTGAGAGCCTGTGGAGGTTTGATGCCCCAGTACTGGAGGATAATAATGCGGTGGGTTGGGGGAGGGTGGGTGGATAGGGGAGTACCCTCATAGAAGCAAAGAGGATGGGGGAGAGGGCAGATTTGAGATGGGGGTTTTGTGGAGAAGTAACTGGGTAGTGGTATATCATTTGAGATGTAAGCAAATAGAATGATTAATAAAACAAAAAGTAAAAAAAAAAAAAAATCTCAGAAATTCAGTGAAACTGGTAACAATATACCTTTGTGGAAGTGAAGATTTGAAGTAAAGGGGGTCCCAAGGTAATTCAGTTAGTAAAGAACAAGGAAGCTGGTCATCTGGATTGACAACCTTAAGATTCATGTCTTGAACCACAGTAACAAATGGTTGGAAACCTATTGATTAGAGAAAGTGCATTGTCAGCCAAGATTTATGGTAGCAAAATGAAATAATGGGGCAGGACTGGATATAGATGTTCTTGCTTCATCCTCATTCAGTACTGATTGGGAAACTGGTGTAAGGTTTTTCTAATTCTGTCATGAGTCACTAAATTTACCAAACTCATATATATCATGTTTTATTTATCTATACTCAGAATATAAGCTAGACTATAGCACTTACACGCACACACACACATTATATACATATATATATATGTTTATATACATATATATATGCTACTTAAATGTTTGTCACTATGTACTGATAAATCTAAGAATGTAAAAACTAAGATAGATGAAACTTGACTAATATGTTTATTCTTTTTCAACATGTAGAAATAGTGTGTTATACAAAACCACAGGAAGTATATTTTGCTAAAGTAATCAGAAACTTGACAGCTGGGCCACGAGAGCTCATAATGGACCTCATGATCTGAGCATGTACAAGAGGTTAGATTTCCTGGTAATTAATAGTTTGGACAGAAAAGGTTATCGTAGAGGATCAGAACTTGAAAATACATGTTAGTGCATGCTGTCCCTGGATCATGAATATAAGATTGCATAAAGCAAGAGATGAGCAGTAAGAAGAGCTAAAGACAAAACCAAACCATGTACAACCTTTTAACTGATTGGCAGTAATGAAGTGTAAGAGTAGATACCATTCAAAGGATGCCACAAAACTGCCTCTGTACTTCTGAAGGCTTTCTGATGCTAAGGGGAGAAATGTAACCTAAGCAAAAACCTAGACAAAGTCAGAACGAAGACATTCTACAAACATCTTTGTCATTACCCCTCAAGATCCTCAAGGACATTGGAAATAAGGACTGAAAAATTCCACAGACTGTAAATGATTAATTGACAATAAGTAGTTGAAATGCATCTTAAACACTGACATAATGAATGAGGATTAGTTGAAAAACTAAGAACCAACCAAACAAACCAATAGGAGCTGAAGGAAGTCGTAATTTTCTAACTAACCCTACGTAGATGTTTAATGATCTAGAAGGCATTAATAGGAGGAGAAATGACGGAAAGGCATATGAAACCTACCTGTTGTATCTATAACTGTCCAATTTCAAAAACTATCCTAATGTTAAAAAATTTTTTTATGTAGGTGATGTGTCTGATGTGAGATTCTGAGTTGCTTCTAAAAGTGCAAGTTTATATGGTTTTTGTGTTTCCAAGCTTTGTTAATTTCAAAACAGATGTGGGAGTTGATAAACCAATTCTTTAGTTCTTATGTGTTGGTTTGAGACTGGAATTACAACAGGGATTTCCATTTAATGTTAAGCAAGATAGAATGTTAATGGAGCAAAGAGTTCTTTATACCAGTGTGGGCTTGTGTGTGAACTGTGCTACCTAAACTGTTTGTGGGAGTATAAGAATAGCATGAATGGCAGAGGATCATGTGCACTCAGTGAGTTGGCTAATGTGCAGGCTAAGAGACTGAAGCTAAGTCTGAGGATTGAAGGTAGCACAGGCATGTGAGATTCCAGAGACTCAGCAGGGTGGTCCAGGGCATAGACGTTCAGCCTAGTCTAGGTTTGATAATTCAGAAGAGTGTGGAAAGACAGGTAGGTTGGACCTAAGCATGAAGTGAGTGACTTGGGTTGAACCTGGGATTTGGTTATGAACCTGGGGAAGTGGAAAATAGCATAGATACCATACTGCCTGAGACGTGTGCTGAAATTTATTAAACAGGTGCTTTCTGCAGACAAAAAAGAATGTAGATAAAAGGCCATTCTAAAATGGCATAAATATACTTATAAAAATTATATGTATGCACATGGAATAAACATTATATTTCTCAACATTGCACATTCTGCATATTAAATAATATTCCTCATAAACATAGGTTTTGATAAACTCTATTTAATAACAATGCAAGCATTTTAATATATTCATAATAAAACAAGTTAATTAAGAAGATGGCCTCTTTTTTATTAATTGTTGTTACACACATAATTATAATTTGTATACATCCCTTAATACACAAGTTCATGATGCTCAGTCTTCGTACTTTCAGATATGTGTGCATTTTCAGGTCTGACCATTTGGTATTGGATAATTAATTAGTGTGGTCTTATAGTCTTACAATGCAAGTACATACATTGTATATTTATATTTATGTATATTTATATTGTATTTATATATCAATATAAAGAGAAAAGGTTTCTAAGTTGCCTATAAAAATATGAAGTTCATATAAAAATATGAAGTCCAGTGTTCTTATTCCTTCATATTGGATTTGAGTTCTACTATACTATATGCAGATTTGGTCTTCAAATAAATTCTATTTTGTAATGTCCATGACAATTTGTCAACATGACAATTTGAAATCACATGTCATTTTCTCTGTAGCTATGAATAATAATAATACTTTCCTAAATATATATATATATATATATATATATATATATATATATATATATATATTTATTAGTGATTATGTTTGGTGCTTGAAAGCATTCTGTATTTTATGAAATTCAGACAGAAAAGTCGAGGTTTGCCTATTTTGATATTTCTAATCATAGACCATCTACAGGTTACAAATGTATTCTGAGTTTTATGCTACTAAACATACAGCTGTTTCAAATGAAAAGAAATACACATTTCCCAACATTTATTTATTTGTTTGTTTCTAAATATTGACTAGATATTGACTCTGGGTCTTTATACATATGAGCAATTTAAAAATCAGACAGTAAGTTCAGAGTATTAAAGTCAAAGAAGTGACTAACTGTGTTCAATATATATTTCCTTCTGCAAAGTTCATTCTTGTTAGAGTACTCAAATGAAAAGCAGATTGCTAAATTTATCCTAGGGACATAGATCAATAACATTTGAGAGGTACACAGAATTAGAGAATAACAAAAAGGGAGCAACTGAAGAAAAGTACCCACTGATTTCTGAAAGTAACTTGTGGCTCCCCTCAATGGAGATTGCATTACTGTAGTTGTGGTAGACAAGGTGGTAAAAATGGGGAGGGTGCTCTCGCTGAAGATTTCTTTTCTTGTGTGATGAAGACTCAATTTGAGTAAGAGAAAAACTACAAAAGGGAACCTTGAATATCTCAAGAGAAAGAAAATGAAAAGCTGTGTTTGTATAAGTTAAATTTCCCTAATGTCTAAATGCCAAACAAAATATAGTTGCTGTTATAATGAAGACAAAGCTGTTATTAATGTGGTTTTTTTCCACATTAGTGTATCTCTTTTGATACATTTTTGCTCATGTCAAACTCTATATGTTCAATTTTATTCTAAATTGATAATATTAAGAAAGGATGAAATACTGAAATATAACATTTATATTATGAAATTTGTTAAGCACTGTTTCTTCTTCTTTGTATTATTATTTATATTCCTATTGTTGTCTCCCCTCAGTGCCCCCTTCCACAGTTCTTCATGCCATGCCATTCATCCTCCTCCTTGCCTCCAACAGGGTGTTTCTCCTACCCACCATGTTACCATCTTCCCTGGGACCTCAATTCTCTCAAGGATTAAGCACATCTTCTCCCATGGCTGCTATGCTCCTGGTTGGTGGCTCAGTCTCTGGGAGCTCCCTGGGGTCTGGATTAGTTGAGACTGCTGGTCTTCCTATGGGATCACCCTCCACTTCAACTTCTTCAATCTATCCCCAATTCAACTACAGGAGTCTCCAACTTCAACCCAATTGTTGGGTATAAATATCTGCTTCTGTCTCAGTCAGCTGCAGGTAGGGCCCAGAGGACAGCCATGCCAGAGTTCAGTCTCTAAGCACATCATAGCATCAAGGCTGCTTCCTTGTTCATACAATGGGACAAAGTCAGCAGAAAGCTAACCAAGCCATGTTACTCAAAAGAAACACAGAATATCTTCAGGAAATCAAACCAAGTGATTTGGGGGCTGCTAATCATAAACTCCTTAGTATGAGAAAGGTGGGTTCTTGGTATCTGTAGCCTCAGCTTTCCAAAGGCTTTGACCCTAGGTATATTACTCAACAGTTCTTGTTCTGTTTCTATATATCAGGGTCTCAAATAAATCCTTGTTTCAGACAGCCTTTAACACTACCTCCAAGATATTTTTCTCAAACTTGATTTAACTCATCAGCAATGTGTGTGTGTGTGTGTGTGTGTGTGTGTGTATCTTCTGCCAATCAATTTAAATTGTCATATATATAAATATATACATACATTTATATATATATTTAATGTTGGAGAATTTATTTATATGTGACTGTATTTCTGAGTGTTTTGATATATGTAATTGAATTAGTCTTTGTAAAATTATGTTCTTTATGTGGTTCGATAACCCCAATGTGTGACCTGAGTAGAACTGATTTGTGGGATATAAGGATTTACCTCTTGAACAAGGCAGCAGCCTTCCATTATACTACTCATATACTAGGCCTTCAGACTTACAATGTAATAGTATCATTTTCATGAGCTGTTCTTTTACAGAGGGCAGCATATAGGACCTATGATCTTCATAAACAAAAAAACAATTACTCTGATGAAATTTCTTTAGGTTCATAAATTTAATTTTCATAATTATCATGTATTTGTATACATATAAGATATATAAAATATATAAACATTAAAATATAGTGTTTAGATCACCATTAAAATCAAAAGCATATAGGTGAATATGAAAATAATAGAATAAAATAAAACCTATTTGCTGACCGCATATGTATGTAATATATACTATCAGCTCTGGCTTTCTGAAAAACCAAGATTAACATTAATATTAATTAATATTAAGATTAACATTAATATTAATTAATATTAAGATTAATCGTTATTGAAATATTCTGTAATTAATCCTTTAGACACTTTGTCTATACTTTGCCTTACATTATCTACATTAAAGAATCTTGAAATACAAAGAAGATTGAATATCATCCATATATGTTCTATGATTATTCTTATTCCTACATACTTAGAACCAAGGAAAATTTATAAATCAAGCATAGTACTAGATTTCTTCTAATAACTCAGAGTACAATACAATAATGATTAGGATATGCTACAAAATTTGAAAATTTCATGTAATATTTTCATACAACAATTCATTATATTAAAACAAAACTGCAAAGAGTAAAATCTTTGAAATAATATATGAATTTAAAAAATAACAGGTATATTAAGTTAAGGTACAATATTCCATTATGATGCTTTTCTAATTTTACTTCATAAATAGGATCTGAAGAATCTCATGTCTCTTCATTACTAGACTTTACAAGGAATTCATTTAAATTGGAATACTTGACAAATATTTCATATTATAAATAGGAATATAAATAGCAAATATTTTAGTAATTTCATATATATGCATAAATAATCATGTAACTCAACCCACATGTATGCATATATAATACAAATAACTCAATGTACTGTCAACATATTCAAATAAATAAATTCTTAGAAATAAATAATCACTCTGTGAACAGCACATGTAATTTTACATACCAAATAACATATAAAGTCTTTAAGTTTTAGTACTTTGGATAAAGAAGAAACACCAACATACACATAGTGTGTTTTTTACCAGAAACAGTATGATAATATAAATATACATTTATATACATTCATAGTAAAATTATTTTAGGATGATAGTATAAAAATGTTAAGGATTTTTGTTTAAAATAAACACCTTATGACTACATACTAATTTAAATAGCTACTGAGCCTTTATGAATAAAGATCAGGCAAAAGCATTATATCTATTATGATCATGTAATTTGTTCTTTGATGGCTTATTAAGCATGGATTACTAAAAAATTAACACTGGTAACCTCATTCTTTTTGAGGACTGTATTTGGATTATCACTTGTCATTAATCTGCTTTGCAATTTTTCTGCCTTGCAAATAGCCTACAGAGTTAGAAGCAGAAGAATCGGGACTAATCAGAAAAATACACAGCTACTGATTATTCCAAATAGTTCATTATTCAGATAAATAGGCTTTGAGTGATATGGTAAGAACATTTTCATGCACATTAAAAAAGAGACAGATAATTGAATGTCATTCTTTCATCTAATTAGAATGTTAAGCATAAAACTTGTGATGCAATTACAGGGCTTTAATTTTATTTAGCTACAAAATTTATTCAGACTTCTGTATTATTTTCATTTTATAACTGAGTCGAACAATAAGATTACATACTAGTGTTGTAAACTTAAGGTGCCTTTCAAAAGAGATCGAAATTTCAAAAAATAAATCCATTTTTATTTATTACATTGACCTGTGGGTCTGACAGAAATTGAGTATTCAGGAGGCTCTTCTATGTGTGTCTGCAAATTGCAAATAGGCTCAAATAGCTAGAAATTCTGTTGCCTCAAATATTTGATATATTTCAATTTTGCCCCTGCCTGTATAACTTAAATGCTAAGTCTTGAATGTCTGTATCATGCAAAAAAAATTATATAGTCTGTAATTATGGTGTAAGAACTTTAAGTGCTTCATTTGGAAAAAATTAACAATAGAAGAATAGTTCTAAAATAAATGAATTGTGAAACATGGATATGCACTCATGAAATCACTAAACAGATGTTTACTGACTTTGTATGTGCTGGTATTTCAAATAAAGCATTGAATAAAACAAAAAACAAAGAGCAACAACAACAACAAAAAGAAGGTTAAGAATATAAATAAATAGTGTCTTAGTTACTTTTCTACTGTGAGAAAGCACAATGTCCCCCCCTCAAATACTTTGTGAAAGAATGTGTTTAATTTGGGGCTCACAGTTTCAGAGGGTAGTAGAGTCTATGTCTAGCATGAAGCAGAACGTAACAGTAGGCAGATTAGCCTGTCATTGGAGCAGTAGCTCATCTTATGTCTGATCAACAATCAAGAGGTAGACAGAGAAAGCTAACTAGAAATATCATGGTATAGTGGTTTGAAAGAAACTGGCCTCTGTAGGTTCATAGGGAGTAGCATTATTAGGAGGTATTGCTTTGTTGGAATAGAGATGGCTCTTATTAGAGGAGGTGTGTCACTGGGGATGGGTTTTGAGGTTTCAAAGCTTAACACAGGCACATTTTCACTCTCTCTTCCTGCTGCCTGCCAATCTAGATGTGCAACTCTCAATTTCTCTCCAGAACCAGGGCTCCCTGTGTGCCAACGTGCTTCCCACCATGATGATAGTGTACTAAGCATCTTAACCTATAAGCCAGACCTAATTAACTGTCTTCCTTTATAAGAGTTGCTGTTGTCATAATGTTTCTTAACAGTAATAGAAACAATAAGACACATAAGCATTTGAAATCTCAAAGCCATCCCCCTAGTGACACATCTTCAATAATGCAACACAACCCGATCCCTCCCAGTGACAACGATCATAGGCCAAGTATTCAAACATATGAGCCAATGAAGAACATTCCCATACAAAATAATGCAGTGAGTCCTGCCTATTTGAGTAGGATTAATGTCCTCATAAAAGGCCTTAGAGAACTGCCTTTTTCTTCTGTCATACAAGGACATTGTTTGATGGAGACACGTATGGGTTAGAGAACAGGCTCTCCTTAAAACCCCTAAGAGCTGTACTCTGATCTTCGACTTCTCAGCTCACAGATCTGTGAAAAATAAATTATGTTGTTTATGAAATTGGTTAAAGTAGCAAATATGAACTAATGCATTACATTTTCTAATAAAGTTAAAGAAGGATATGAAGTTAGGCAGGAGGGGAGGTAGGAAGAACCAGAATGAATTATATAATTTTTCCAGTATAGAATGTCTTTTTAAAAAATAGTATATAGCAACAAATTCCTTCTGATTATGTCTGAATGTTACTTTTTTCATCTTTTGAGTATTGTGAATTTAGTAGGAAAAATATTACCTGCAAGTGAGGCTTATATATTACATTTCTTTCATTGGTAACTTAGAAAAATATTAGGTACCTGATTTTTCAGATTGCTGGAATAATCTTATTTTCCCATTTCTTGTTGTGACATTCCTTGCATACTCTTTTTCAGGGACAGTACTTCTTTCCCAGCTGGTTAGCTATCATCTATGGGTCCTATATTAGGGCATCATTGATGAGAGAAAAGCTGTAGAGTGGTGGTTAGCACACATGTTTGTTTATTTCTATGGTACTTTTGTACCTTCCTCATTCATGTCCCTGGCTTCAGGATTTTAATCTATAATCATTTTCTGATTATCACCTTTACTTGAAGGAGAATGTGAGAATACCAAGACATGATTGTTTGTGTGGTATGGTAATGGTGGGGATGATATGATAAATTCCACCAAAATCTATATGTTGAAACCCTATTGCCCAAATATGATAATGTCTGAAGATTTGTTATTATCTGTTGTCTATGTCAGTGGTCTGTTGATGTGTAGAGATACCATGACTACAGTGTTCACATAAATAAAAGCATTTAATTGGGGATGGCTTACAAGTTCAGGAGTCTCATCCATTGTCACTGTAGCAGGAAACATGGCAGCACACAGGCCAATATGGTGCTAGAGAGGTAAGTGAAATTCTATATCGAGATCAGCAGGCAAGAGGCCAAGCAAGACACACAGGGCCTGGCCTGAGCATTTGAAACCCACAGCCAGTGCTATAATTTGACCTATAAGGCCACACCTTCTCCAGTAAGGCCATAACTCTTAATGCTGCTACCTAACCATATATATGAGCCTATGGAATACATACCTATTCAAATGACCACAGCTGTTGATTGAAATTAAATGAGACGATAAAGAGCAGTCATAACCTGAAAGGACTGTGGGCTTTTGTTTGGTGGTAACCAGAAAGACTTAGTCTACACAAAGTGACATCTTTTGATACTTGAAGGCTTCTTTTTGGAAAATGGGAAAGAAATTACTTATGGGCATTTACTATGCAGAGACACATACACACACACACACACACACACACACACACACACACACAAACACACACTATAAAAATAAATGAAATACATCGCTTTTAGAAAAACCAAGCAATTTTGGTATTACCAGTACAAGCTATTTCAAAGTACAAATAATCCATATGAAATAATACAGTCTTTTCTCTCTTCTTCTTCTTCTTCTTCTTCTTCTTCTTCTTCTTCTTCTTCTTCTTCTTCTTCTTCTTCTTCTTCTTCTTCTTCTTCTTCTTCTTCTCTTCTTTTTCTTCTTCTTTTTCTTTTTCCTCTTCCTCTTCCTCCTCCTCCTCCTCCTCCTCCTCCTCCTCTTCTTCTTCTTCTTCTTCTTCTTCTTCTTCTTCTTCTTCTTCTTCTTCTTCTTCTTCTTCTTCTTCTTCTTCTCCTTCCTTCTCCTTGCTTCTCCTCCTCCTCCTCCTCCTCCTCCTCCTCCTCCTCCTCCTCCTCCTCCTCTTTCTTCTCCTTCTTCTCCTTCTTCTTCTTCTTTTAAATTCATGTTTTCTTTTCTCACATATTACATTCCAACTGCAGTTTCTCCTCCCTCCACTCCTACCAGTCTCTGGGTCCCACCTTCCCACTCTCCAGATCGATTGCTCCTCTGTTTCATTTCAGAAAACATCAGGTCTCCCAGGGATATCAGATTAACACAGCATCACAAATTACATTAAAACTGGAAATATATACTGATATCCAGACTGGATGAGGCAACACGGAAGAAGAAAAACTGATCTCAGAGCAGGCAAATTTATCATACAAATTTGTGCCACTACTTCCACTGTTAGGAGTATCACAAGAACATCAAGCCACACAAGCATAACATATATGCAGAGGACTTAGGTCACACCCACACAGGATCCCTGGTTGTCAGTTCAGTCTGTGAGCCACTATAAAGCCTGTTTAGTTGATTCTCTGGACCTTCTTTCTGTGGTGTCTTCAACTACTCTGGCCCTTACAATTCCTCTTCCCCCTCTTCCACAGGATTCCTAAAGGTCCACCTAATGTATGGATGTGGATCTCTGCATCTGTGCCCATCAGTTGCTGGCTGGTGCCTCTCTGGTAACAATTATACTAGCATCTAGTCTATGTGTACAATAGAATACCATTAAGAATCAATGCATTTCTTGTTTTTTTTTTCCAGGTGTATATGGTTCTATCCTAGGTCTCAGGCATATCAGACTTGTAGTTCCTGGCTACCTGTGCAGTATGATGAATAGGAGCATGACCCAAAATGAGCTTGTCATTGGTTGGCCACTGTCACAAGTTATGCACTACTGTCACCCCAGCATGTCTTGCAAGTAGGACAATTTGTAGGTTGAAATATTTCTGTCTAGTTTGAAGCTGCAATATTACCACTGGAAGGAAGCCTTGCTGCTTACAGAAGATGCTGGTTCAGGCTCCCTCACTAGTAGTAGTTTTCAGTAAAGTGAACTTACTAGATTCCAGGGAGTTTGCATTACACTAGATTTCCACATCACCCCTGAAATGCCCCCATAGCAGTTGTCTCTTCTAGTACTATCTAGCTCCATACCACATCCCTGATTATACCCTCTTTTTCTTATCACCACCTATCCCCAGTCCATCCACAAAAATGTCTTTATTTCCCCTACACAAGGAGAGCCACGAATCTCTTCTTGAGCCTTCCTTACTATGTAGCTTGTCCGGGTCTATGAATTGTAGAATGATTATCTTTTATTTAACACATATTTCCTAATAAGTGAGTACCATATTTGTCTTTCTGGGTTACCTCACTTAAAAATTTGATTTTTTTTCTAGTTTCATCCATTTGTCTGAAAATTTCATGATGTGTATTTTAAAATTTAGTTTTGATGTTGGGTTTTTTTTTTTTCCTGTTGTTTCTGTCTCTGTTACACTGTTTTGTAACAGGGTTTCAATTTGCAGCTCAGGTTGGCCTCAAACACATTTGGATCCCAATTCAGCTTCCTGGCTATTGTGATTACAGATGTGAATCACCATGATATGCTGTAGCTTTTTATTATTACCTATCTCAAGTCTATCTCTCTAATACAGCTATCTCACAATGTATCAGTCATTTAAGTCTGCCAATAATATGAAAATATTCAGTACTTGTTTTTCACAAGGATTTTTAAATCCCTCTTAGTAGATTCTAATTTTACAGTAGTTTACTCATAGATGTTTTTGCACTAGTGATTATTTTTGGACTGTACATGAACATAGGGAACAGCTACATGAAATTATAGTGTGTTGTAAAACTGATATTGAAGACCTGTCCATTAGGGTAGTCAGCAAGATTTGCATAATGACTTTCACTTTACTGTTCAAGCCAGGAAAATTTCATTTCTGCTCTGCCTGAATTTATTTGCTTCCTTTTATTAGATAAGAAGAAACGTTTTAACTTATTTCTTCTCCATTTATATTTTAACATGTAAGAAGTCTTAATGATATTTACTATTCAAGTTATGTTCCTAGATTTCATCTCCAACTCTATAATAGCAATATTCAAAGCAATATGCTAATTGTGGTATATGTAAAAAAAAGTATTCAAAATCCTTCATTAATTCAGCACATGCTTATAACAAGCTTGAGTGAAATGACTTAAAGTAAATGTATTACTAGAGGAGTCTGGAAAAACTTAGAAGTTTCTACATTTTAAAGCCTAAAGAGACAAGTGGTGGTTGGGAATAAGACATCTGTGTGTGTAAGAATCTAAAGACATGTTTGGAAGACAGTGAGAAAAGTTTCATCCTGATAACTGGAAAACTTAAGAATCATACAAGCTTTCAAAGGGATATTCTTACTGAACTATGACATCTGTGAATCAGTTCAGCTCCTAGTGTCTTACTTTTTTATTGCTGCAAAACCCCTTTATCCCCAAGACAACTCTAATAAAACAATATTTATCTAGGGTCTAGCTTAATGTCCAGTATCATCGTGGGGAGCATGGTGGCATGATGGAGAAGTAAATGCAAGTTCTACATTCTGTTCTCTAGGCAGAATGAGAGAAATGCTGGGTGTGGCATGAGGGTTTAAAACCCTAAAGCCCACCCCCAATAACATGATATTCTTACATCAATAAGGCCACACATTTTAATCCTTCTAATCCTTTCAAAAATATCTACTTGCTGTTGACTGAGCATTCAAACATATAAGCCTACAGGGCAGTTTTATTCTGACCATCATACCCAGCATGTAATGTGGCTTAAGCAGCTTTCTAATCTGGCTTAAGGTATGTTCAACAAGAGGGATATAATTTTGTTCCATAAAACAAGCTGATTAATCAGTGCTAGAAAATTCATAATTATTGGATGAGAATCTATGGTCTGTAATTTACTACAGAAGCATAAACCCTAACAACAATATATGAAGACCTGAACTTAAAGCATAAAGAAGTGTAGTCTTCTTCTATCATGAAGGAATCTTTTTCTTTGTGCAACAAGTAGAGAATACTTCCTTACCTAAATCTCAGGGAACATTGATGAAGAGTCCAAAAGATTACAAGAGCCAGATGACAAAAAAAATTGCTGTAAGATTTTGGCTTCTATAAGTATTAGAAACTACATCCATAAATTCTTACCAGTAGGATTTTCCAATCATGTGCTAAACAAAGATGACACAAATGGACATGCCATGTGAATAAGAAAAAGACCATAGTCCTCAACCATACACAAAGATCTCTAGGCAAATGAGAAAAGCTGAGTATGAGAGAGGTAGTCCTCCAAGGGAAGGGAACAATTGGATGTTCACTGCAAAAGGGTCAGTTCTAAAAACATACACATGAGTTACATTAGGTGGACTAAAGAGATAATTAGGAATACTAACATATATGACAATGTAAAAAGAAGCGAAGGGCAGGGAAGGATATATATGATGGTTTAGAGAGGGGAAAGAAAAAGAAGAAATATTATAATTACATAATATTGAAAATTTTATAACATTATTTAATTATATAATTATAATTAAATAATTATAATTGCATTACACATTAAATGCAACATTTAATGTGTATCTTATAATATTTCATATATTTATCTATCATTTGTAAATGTCACATGATTTTTGTTTATTAATATTAGTAATTATCAATATTTAATAATTATTCAGTATGCAATTAATAATATATGGTTATAATTACCATATAATTAACATATTAATTGTAACATTAATTTTGTTGCCTTAAATATTAAATATAATATATAGTTATACATTATAATATATAATATGTTAAATATATGATATACAATTATTATAATATTTATTATAATATAATAAATATATTTAGGTATAATATTTATTATAATATAATGAAATATATTTAGGTATTTATCATGTATGGTATATTAAATACTTAATATAATAAATTTATAATTATAAACTAATCACAAATTAAAATAAAATATGATTTGTCTTTAGTTAAACTTAATGAAAATTGATAGAGTCCTGGGACTTCATGATGAGGTTCTTATTGAGTTCAATTTGGTTGATTTTCTAATATATAAGAAGTATTACTAAGATAATGAAAAACATTTATATTGCAACATTAAGAAGTGAAAGGTTCTCTCTTGCTCTTGTTACTCTTCTCTTACTCTCTTACCCTCTCTCCCCTCTGTCCCCTGTCCCCTTTCTACTTATTCCACACACCCTCTCTCTTTCCAAGTGCTCTTGGCCAGTCTCTCTCTCTCTCTCTCTCTCTCTCTCTCTCTCTCTCTCTCTCTCTCTCTTCCTATCTCTCTTTCTACTGCCTCTTCAAGTACTTCTTCTCATGCCCCAAATAGACCCTATTCTACATTTAAAAACAGAAGTAAAAGGTTAAATTCAAATAAAAGCTAAAATGTAAATATATCCAGTTCTACTCTTACCTTCAATGAAGAAATGCAAGATTTCCTCCTAAGGCATCCCCATCAGTTGCAGGGAAATTATTAGTTGGATAATTATTTAAATATTAACTAAAATGATCATGTATTTTTATGAGAAAATAATCTTACCAATAATTGTATAAATTATTTTCAGTCTCTGAATGTATTAATGTTTGATAAGGGAGAAAAAGCAACTTTTACATCAAATTTAGGAATATACTAAAGCAGGCAATAATTAAATCAGGTAAGTTGAATGTGAAATATATCTTGTTCTTTAGCTATTACTGATATTTTATGTATGATTCAAAGTTAATATGCTTTAGTTTTGAACAAAAAAAATCTAGCACATATTACAATGTGTAAAAACAGAATTGTACCATGAAATGTGTTGAATAAAAGAAAAAACTGATATCATGCTTTTTAGTCTTAAGTAAATACCTTAATTATCTTTCTCTATATTCTTTATATTTCTTTCTTTATGTTCAGTTTCTTTCTTTATATTCACTCCTGCAGTCATTTCGTGAAATGTAAATGGTTACACGGGATAAATGTCATTTTATCTTAATTTCTCTTTTGCCTTTAAAAACAAATTAAAATTTATCAAGTTAAGAACAGTGGAGTGGTTCAAAATATATTAGACATGTGGAGTTTAAAATATCATTCAACATATGCATTTCTGGTTTGTAAACTCCATTTAAATATGTTCTTTGTTGAAGCAAGAATATGCATTATGAACCCTGAATTGCTCCTGTCTAAAGGAAATGCAAGGACAAGGAGTGGAGAAGAGACTGAGGGAGGGGCAATTCAGGGATAGCCTCACCTGGGGATCCACCCCATGTGCAGCCACCAAACCCAGAAACTTGCTGATGCTGGGAAGTGCTTGCTGATAGGAACCTGATGTAAATATCTCCTGAGAGGCTCTGTTAGATCCTTATGGATGCACATGTGGATGCTTGCAGCCAATTATCGAACTGAGCACAGGAACTCCAATGGTGGAGTTGGGGGAAGGACTGAAGGAGCAGAAGGGGTTTGCAACCCCATGAAAGGAACAACACTATCAGCCAAACAGAACCCCCAGAGCTCCCAAGGACTAAACCACCAACCAAAGATTACACATGGGGACCTATAACTTCAGCTGTATATGTAGCAAAGGATGGCCTTGTCTGGCATCAATGGGAGGGGAAGCCCTGGGTTCTGTGACGGGTTGATGCCCCAGTATAGGGCATCATTATAAGGCGGTGGTTTGGTGGTGAGCACCTTCCTGGAGGAAGGGGGAGGAGTCTGAGGTTTATGGGGGGGGGGGACCAGGAAGGAGATAGCATTTGAAATGTAAATAAATGAAATAACCAATCATTAAAAAAAAAAAAGAAATGACAATGATATCTGAAATATTTTTAGAATTCACCAAAGTAAGCTTAAGTTAGAAAGTAAATACTTTTTTTGCCAGAACTGACATTGACATAAGTTGTATTTAATTAATTTATAACATTTTCTGACAGCATTTTGAGGAACAGTAGCAGAGTCTAGAAGTACAATAATCAGCGTTTTGTTAACTTATGAACTGTATGTCACCACTGAAGAGAGAGCAACAATGATATCTTATGCATCTTGCCTCTATACAGTTTTATAATGAAAGCACAGAATGTTGTATTTTCTTCCCCAACGTAAAGATTCTTTGACCTTCCCAAAAAAGACTTCAGTTTAAGATAACAAACATCTTGGAGATAACTTAAGGGTTAGCCAAGTGTGAAACAAAACAGAGTAATATTATATCTTTTCTGTACTAGGGACTCCAAAATCCCAAAACATTTAAACCTAACTTCAGATTAGGTTTTCATGCTTTGAATTTCTCTTCTTGTGGATTTAGTGCAGGCATCAACTTAATATGGCAAATAATTATAACTCATTAAGCTCTTCATGGTAAAAATTGAGGTCTTACATTGTACTATTCTATAGCTTGGAAACCTATTATGATTTGAAGCAATACACTTGATAGGAGCTGTTATTTAATCTAAATTTCACACAACAAGAAGGGAATATTTCAGTAAAAACAATATAAATAGCAAGGCATTTGTAGAGGAAAGAAGTTAGCTTTTGAGGAGTTGCTGAACATAAAAGGAAAACAAAGCTATGTAAAATGGTTAGAGGCTGACCCTGAAACAGAACAAGCAGATAGCCTCCTCTTTTTCATTCACAATCAAATATGTTTATACAATGTAGCAGGAAGAGCTGGGCTGCCTTGATGTAAATGCATGGACCCCAGGAGGACCTAATTGAGGACTGCCTGAAAAGCCAAGGATTGCTGGTGCAGACAATGCCAGCATATCAGGAACTACGGTTTAGAAGAGATGCTTTCTTGGGACCAATGGGAGCATAGGTAAAGGGTATTAAAGAAGCTCTGAGCAGTGTTCAGATGGCCTTGCTGGCAGGGCGGTTCTCACCTAACTCCAGAGTCTGTGTCATTGACCCTATGCCACCTCATCTCCAACCCCTAAGGGCAGCATCATAAAAATAGTAAAAATAAAGAAATTATATAAAATTCTTACTGTTGAGTTTTGAAAAGATTCCTTGCTTTTTTTTAAAGGAACTGTGGGGGATTACCATTGTGTATAAATGTCACGTGTCCTAAAAGAAATTAGAAGAATAAGAAATATAGTTAGAAAGCAAGAAAGAGGGGCGCTTTATAATTGCCTAGTTGATTCAGTGCACTGTCCAAAATCACATTCATAAACATAATGAAATTATGTAAGTCCTTTAATCAATTGAAACAGAAGTCATACGTTGTTCTTATCTAGACCTCATCTGTTTTGTACTAAATTATTGATCCAAATAATTGCAGATCAAAAGTAGGATCTGATTTTGTCTTCCTTACGGAAATTTCTGTAAGGAAATGACCTTAATGTAATCCCTACTTTTAAATATGACAACCATATTATGTAAATAAAATTCACCAAATATACTATAAGAAACATACACATTAACCAATAAAATACTTCAATTGGATCTTTGCTATCAAATCAAATGTTACAACTCTATTGCATTATATTTGCAATTGAAACAAAACAAACCGAAGAAGCAGACACCATTGAGGGAGGAACTTTTATTGCATGCTAACATTTGAATAAAGGAATTTCCCAATATCCTCTGGTTCTCATTGCTTCCCCTAGGCATGTGCTTTAATATTATGTCCATGCTTTATTCATTTTTGTGTCCCCAGTGCCCATCCTACTTGAGGACACATCAGTGTGAATGTCAGCTTAGGTTTATGTGAATGCTAAATAGTTTGCCCATGGTCATGAAGCCGAGAGAGAGAGAGAGAGAGAGAGAGAGAGAGAGAGAGAGAGAGAGAGAGAGAGAGAGAGAGAGAGAGAGAGAGAGGAACCATAATGCATCCCTAAGTGCTCTTCGAGCTGTATTCAGCCAATGCCTGTTTTTAGTAGTGCCATAAGAAGCTCTAGACTATCCAGAGATAACCTAGAATGACATCTTGGTCCCAATTTGTCCTAACTCAGTTAGTTTCTTTTGTCTACCTTTTGTCCCTTGTAACACATACATCATTTATATCCCAATGCATACAAAGCTTAAATAACATTTACAATTAAAGAGATGAAGGCTTACTGGGTACTCATATATGTACTCTATCAGTTGTTTACCCCGTGCAGTTGGGAGTTTCTTACAATATCATGTAGTCCATATACTTTTTTTGTTGTTGTTCTTGTTTCTATTTTGTTTGATTGTTTTTTACGTACTTCTCTAAGTATTATTGAATGAATTTCATTAAATTCTCCCTCTTACATGGTTCTGCTCTGCCTCAGAAATGGAATATCTACTACCTACATCTTCTCAAACATATGCTGCTAACTGTGACACTTAAAGTTACGAATAAAAGTTTTGTTTCATTATTTTTTGTTTTTGTTTGTTTGTTGGTTGGTTTGTTTTACAAAGGAACTCATACTGACAAAGCCCTAAACAATTTAATTCATTTAGGATGGGTGTCATGCCTCATCAAATCCAAGCAAGTAGTTTATAACATTTCTCAGTCTATCAGTAAATGATGACTTGCCTCTTTGTACAGCACTTTCCTTTTCTCTGAGTTCTAAGCCCGGCACATGGTTTTGGATCTGTTTTTGTTTGAGGTTGCTAATCAACACCTGCTGAGATCTCTGAACTGATAATTCAAATAGAAATTAATGGTGCCTGCAAGCGTGACTCATCCCGGGATAATTGGGTTTAGAAGTAAACACTATATTTTAATAGACAAAGTTAAGGGAATAGGTTTCTAAACAAAAAGGCTGTAAAATTAACAAGAGAGAATCTTTCCCACCAGTTTTGCTTTCAACAGTTTTACAGGAAGGTAAAATAATTTACATCCTCCAGTTATATACAAACTTAAAAAAAAAGTAGCTAAAGTTGTCATCTAGGGATGCAATCTGAAAACTGCCACTAGTTTATGATAATGATTTTTTTATTATTTCTTTATTATAACAGTAGTTCTTTTTATTATTAGTTGATATTTTATGTCAGCTCAACAAAATCTCTAACACTTTAGAGGTTAGCAATATTTTTTTTTCAGATACAGAGACATTTAATCATTGCTTGTATATGTAAAATCTTGGAGGCAATATACATATTCTGCATTTTCATGTAGAGCATCTCATCTTAAACCAATGCTATTGATATGTATCTTGGGTTAACAAGAAGTTTTTCATTCCTGGGCATAAAGTTCCAAACAAATATAGATAAGATTCTTTAGTTGTCTCTCATATTCTATTGAGAATTGTTTTAACAAAATTATTTTTGTTTATTGTAATGTTTCATATATTAAATTTTTGGTCTAAGTTCTCCAAATCATGGCACCATTTACCAATAATTCATATTTTCTGGTCAAATCCATTTCTGCCTAAGCCATCCTGAAATCTTTCCATGTTCATTTTCAATCTACACTTCTGAACACATTTCCATTCTTTCTTCAATGCCTCAGATTTATTTTTATTAAGTCCCAGTTTTATGTCAGAAATTAACACTGACAAAGTGAGTCCCATCTAAGTGAAGAGATTAATAACATAATCCAAGGCTTCACAATGGGTTTCTAATCTTCGTGTTCTTGAAGACTTAATACATAATTCTACAGGCCTTTGTCTTCTGTTGTTGAGGACATTCATTTTATAAGTCTGTCATGTACTACAATGATTGAATGCTTTTATGAAGTGTCATCAACTGAGTTCTAAATTGTGCATGTGATTTCAGATGTGGTTTCAGAGGTTGAGGAGGTAAGTCAACAGTTAGCAGTATTTGCTGCTCTTGTGAAAGACATAGTTTCAGTTTCTAACACTACCGGACAGCTTACAACCATCTGTAACTGCAAGGGATATGAGATCATGTTTTTGCCTTTTCCAGAGTTAAGCACATGCTTAGTGCACAGAAAACAAATAGGCCAAACAGTCATGGATATTAGAAAGAAATAAAAATAAATTAGTGTAATTTTTCCTGTGCTTTGTTATGAGCTTAACTCACTGATACATTAATAAGTATTTTCTATAATTTCATTGTTTGAAGAAAATGTTCTTTCTGGAAAAGTAAAAATCAAAGAATTAAAATAAATAATTTAAGAATGATATGAATTTATATCCTTTTAATATTTACTTTAGAAAGTAGTGTTAAAAATATTTTCCTTAAAAATCCTAAAATATGAATTTTTTTAATCTTACAGGATGCTGAGTTAATTGAACAATTCTAATTTAACAAACATTGTTTTCACTTTTTGATCAAAGTATAACTTTATTAATCTTAGTTTATATGTGGCTTTTGCACTGTGGTATGAATAATCTGAGATTATGCAGATACATTTTTCCCTTAGGACTTTTAATCTGGTGTTGGTTTGATGAACTGCTTTAGCAATTAATCATCACTGTTAAAGATATCTATCTTCTCTGCTTAATTAGCGAAGGTGCAGCAACTTATAATAATTTGATACTTCTTCTGACCTTTATAAATGTAGAAAAATATGGTCACTATATTTTTAAAATTCAGCTTAATACACTAAAAACAGTTATCAATTAGCTCCTTAGTCTTTTCTTTTATAATATAAATATACATCTGAGATTATTTATACTATTGACATAATATAAAACACTTGGGAGGCAGAGATGGGCGGATTTCTGAGTTCGAGGCCAGCCTGGTCTACAGAGTGAGTTCCAGGACAGCCAGGACTACACAGAGAAACCTGTCTCAAAAAACAAAAAACAAAACAAAACAAAAAAACAAAAAACAAACAAAAAACCCAAACAAACAAACAAAAACCCAACAACAACAAAAAAAAGTAATTGTAGTTTTCTGTTTCAAAATTTAAAGGCAATGCTGAATCACTGTGTATGTGTCTGTGAGTGTGTGTGTGCATGCCTGTGTATGTTCTAAAAAATGTTTAGAAGGAAATAAAACAGTCTTGACTACTATATATTAAGCTACTTCAATATTATAGAAATTGTTCTTCTATCTGTCTTTGGATTAAATTATTTTGTGATAAAGTCTTGCTTTCAAAGTCTTTGTATTTTTCTTTTTGTGACATGACACAAATTCAAATAAGACATAAAGTAAAATTTAAACACAGAATTCAAAGATAATAAGAAATGCCCAGATAGCATTCTTCACATATTCTCAGGTACCATTTCTTTGCTCTATATTTCTTGTCATCCCCACTACATGATATTTTCCATCAACTTGAAATGAAAAGTTCTTGCATATTCACAACTCTAATATAGAGTTGAATTCTTCCAACGTTTTTGAAATTTATTCTTTTCATTTCTTCATATATCTTTCTTCTACCTACCTCAAAGTCATTTGCTATCACTATTGCTTGTCTTTATTATAATTTTATTTTAATAGAGTCAACAAATATATCAAATATATAACATTTTGAATTTGGCTTCCAATGTCCATAATCAGACTCAAAGATTCTCCCTAGTTCTTATTTACACTAACATTTCATTCTCTTTTTTTTTTTCAGGATATTTTATTTATTTACATTTCAGATGTTATCCCCTTTCCCCATGTCCCCTCCCTTGAAACCCCCATAACATTCCCCCTCTGCCTTTTTGCTTTTATACCATTTTAATTACATGCAAGTATTAAGGTAATACTTAATTCCATTGTATAGATGGATCATGTTTCCACATTACTAGCCTTTTAAGAGACATACATTTGATTTACTCTGGTGTACTTACCTAGGTCATATGGCAACTGTACTATTGAATATAACACCAATTAGTTTCAGTGAATATATGTATCATTTTTCACTCCTACTAGAAATGGATAAAAGTTTATTTGTTAGGAATTTTCATCCATATGCTGTATTTTGGGTGCCATTTTACTATTTGGCTTCAGAGAGTATGTCTAGTGGTTATCTACATTGCTCTGCTCATTGATGGTTCAGAACACATAGCCTGTGCTCATGTTTTATCTTTCTCTTTTATCTGGACAATGATTTGTTCACATTTAAAATTAGATTTTTTTCTCATCTTCTAAGACATATATATATATGTATGTATAGATATATCTATACATATATATGTATAGATATAATTTTATATATATATACATATATAATTTTAAAACCTGTTGTATTATTGAATTTAGTTTCTGTATGCAGACCTTTTGTTTCACCATGTTAAAGATTATCATTTCCTAAATTGGTTATAGTGTCTTGTCTCTGTAATCCTAACACTAGGGGCAGGGAGTTATTTCATATCAGTGGAGGTGAATTCCCTGAGCACTGCAGCCAAGTGCTCTACTACTGACTTACCCACCTAGCCATTTGATTTAGTCTATGGATTTTCAACCAGAAAACAGACTAAGCAGCAGCAGTATAGTACATACGGATCATTGACAAGTCGGTCTCCATCTAAGCTTCATACTTGAAGCTAACAGATTGAATTATATTTTGCAATAAATATACTTCCATGCCAAGTTTACTTTTGACTTTTTTTTTGTCATTATCGTTCTCCCTTCTCCCTTCTCCATTTTTTCTAATCTTCTCCACTATCTTTTTCTTCATTTTTTAAAATTCCCATCTGAGGTATAATCTTGATATGAGAATTTGTGGCAGGGTAATATTTTTTCTCACCATAATATACAAATTTCCCTGACAAATGAAGTCAGTAATTTAAAGATAATGCCCATCATTTTTTTTTCTCCCAAAGAAATTTTATTTAGATTATTTTGAGTTTCCCAATTATTTCATGAAAGCATACAATCAGAAAAAAGTTCTACAGTCTCTAGTTATAGCAATTTTTTTCAAGCTACACAAAAGAACAATTTCTAAGAATCTATAAACATTTTGTTGCTTATTTGCCTGTGTCATTCCAGACACTCTTCACCTTGCTGGTCCAAATTTTGTTGGATAAAGTTGTGATTTGGTCTGTTGCTATGTATTTTAATGCTAAATTCTGTACCAGACTGTAAGTCAGTTCTCACATTTATGTTTTCTAGGCTAACCTTGCTTCTTGATTTAAAACTATTGGTTAAATAAAACTGGCTATAGTCAATTAGTTTAAGGATTAGAGGTAGATAGGTTTTGAGTTACTTGGGTAAGTGTGGAGAAGAGAAAAGAACAGAGATCAGGTCAGGAAAGAGAAAAAACTAGGAGGAAGCTTCAGTGAGGGAAGATGAACTATGAGCAGATGGCCAGGAGGAAAAGCAAGCATTTGGGGTACACTGCTGGGGAGGTAGCCAGGACAGCAATTAGAAGACTAGATAAGGGGTTACCCCTCCCCCTTAGTTATTAAAGCCAAATAAAATAACCATAGTCTTAGTCTCATTTATTTGTATGCTAATTGGGGATAAGCTCGAGTTTGCCAATCATTGATTTTTTTCTCAGGAAAATATATAAAAAAATTTTTACACCCTATAGTTACAACAATCTAGTTTTAGCTTCACAAAGAACCAATTCCTTGGCGGCTGCGCCACTGCAGGTTTGTTAGAACCAATTTCTAAACTCATAGCTTCTATAAACGCTGTATAGCTTACTTGCCTGTGTCACATTCTAGACACTCTTGACCGTGCTAGCCCATGTTTTCTTGGTTAATGATAAAAATAGCTGTATCTAGCAGATCATCCACGTCACAAAGAATTCATGATATTAATTCACTAAAGTATAATCCTGAGTTTCACCAGATTTCAGTGTCGACGCCTGTCTAAATAAAGAAAATTGAGCATATACTTTCAATTACTTTGAAATTGGCTCACATAATTTGAAATGATTTTAATTTTTTTCATTAACCTGTGTTATGGACAATCTTAGGTGGCTAATGTCTACACCTAGAAATTGCAGGAATCAACTCATTTATAGAAGACTGTGGGGTACTGAATGTATGAAACTTAAATGTGAAATAGCCAAATAAATGAGACTTAGCCATGTGCCCTAAGCATGGTTTTATATTCTGCAAATGTGTTTTTATTATATACTACTAAAGCAACAAAATATACTTTAAATTGGACAAGAAATACCCACCTCCCTCCACACACATACGCCCCCACATGCACACTCACACTCATATAAATCTGCTACGCTAGTACTTAATAATCCATTATCTGAAGTAGCATTTCTGAAATATTTAATCACATAAGATTTATTTGAAAGATCTTGATTGTATAATTTATAATATGCAAATATAAAATGTCATATTCTTTATAACAAGTAAAATTCATAATTAAACTTAAACTCATGGTGATAACTCACACATTCAAGTGCTTTTTTTGAATAATTTTTTTCCCAGATGTTATATGAAATTTAAGAAATTTTCCTATTAAGAATTTATGGAACTGAGTCTTTAATAGTGAAGAATAACAGCCGGGGAATAGCAAATAAAATGTACCTTTCAGAATTCACTTTATACATGCCCTATGATAGCTTTAATTTTATTTTCACAGTGTGAAATATAAAAGTGAATTTATATATTTCTTCTGAAACACCACTAATATAGTTTTTCCCCAAACAACAGGACAATTAAAACATGCTATAGAATTTCCTTATTAAAACATCAGCAGCTCTTTTTAATTAGAACAATAATGTCTGATTTTTTCCATCAAACTCTTAGTAATAATGAAGAAAAAAATCTTGCAGTTCATTAAAATTCTTTAACTTTCACATATATTCATTTAAAATGCATTGCCATTATTTTAAGAATATCAATATTAATATATTTATTTGTATATTTAAATAAATGTTGAAATCAATGCTAAGTAATTAAGAAAGATTAAGATTTGGGCAGTATACCAGTTTCATTTAACTCAGAAAAACATGGTTCTAAAGATTATTAAATTATAAATAATTTTGGATATATTAGCTCAGTTTTTAAAATTCTAGTCTCACATGCCTGAAGCTTTTGATTTGATCTTCAGTATCACATAAAACCTACATTGTACCACAAACCTGTAATCCTCTCACATAGAGTTATAAGAAGAGCAGAAATTTAAGGTTGTTTTTGTTTTTGAAGCTAGCCTGGTCCTTGTATAAAACAAAGAAACAACAGAGACTTAACTGATGCTCTTTCTTACAATATGTATTAGATAGGACATGATTGGCAGTTTTAGGAAGATACTCTCTAACACAAACTAGAAAAAGCCAGATAATACACTATTCATTGTACATCACAATAAGAATATTATATCTTTCTATCTATTATTAGTTTAAAATTAAGAATGCCATTAGATATAGAATGTGTATCAAATTATAGGGTAGTGAATAATTAACCTTAACTATAAGAATGATAGATGCCTGAACATTGTGTTTCTAAAGAAATTTTTCTAGATCACGAATGAAAACATTTCCAAGGAGTCAAATGAGATCAGAAACTGGTTTTGGAGAAATACTTGTTTGTGTATAGTCTGAAAACTAAGAATAATTTTTAAACTCTAAGAATTTTAATAGACACACACACATGAGAGAGAGAGAGAGAGAGAGAGAGAGAGAGAGAGAGAGAGAGAGAGAGAAATATGAAGATAAAATTGTGGTCCCAAGTCCTAAAATATTTATTATGCTGCCTTTTGAAGACACCTTTCTGATGGTTGTTCTCCACACAATGCTTTTTTAAATGTCATAGAAATAGTAGACAAGAGAACTTCATCTGAAGAAATAATGGTTTCAGTCAAAATTGAAAATAAAGACGTTGATTACAATCAATAAGTAACTAGGAATTTGATTCAACACCATGTGTAAACTTCAATATAAACTTCAATGACTGTCATCTTGGCTCCCTTCATCCTCTCGATTCCTGTACAGATCCATGTAAAGTGAGTGAAGCATTTCCTAAGAATGCATCAGGTTCAGTTACTTTTAGGGATATGATTAACATTATACGTTTTCTAAAACCTTATGATTATGAGTTGATTCATGGCATCTCCACGATTCATCAAATACCAGTCTTAAACAGCACTAGCAATATGATTGGAAGTGGCATAGTTTTATGGAAACAGATTGTATCACTTTTTTGAAGCAGTTATTATTAATCTAACTTACATTGTATATCCTGCTTAAGTGTAAAATATTCTTATACATTTATGACTTGAAAACTAGACAAGGTACATTTTGAAAAAAAATTGTTTTTAAAATTGATTTTAAAGTGGCGCTAACAGGATATATTCCTTAAAGATTTTTTGTTAGACATGCTTTGCAGACAGTAAATAACAACAAAAATTTAATCCTTGCTAATTCACTTACTGTAGTCATAATTCTAAATATCCCGTCAGATTCTAGTCTGTAGGATTTAGCTGTTTACATTTCTTAAGTAAGAACTTTTGGCCATAAGCATATTCTATCACAAACATAACTGCCACGTAATGTAACATGTAGCATTTTTCAGACATTTGAGTTAATACAGGAAGATATTTCTTTGATGTAACTAGCTTCATCTGTTAAGTACTCAAAAACAGCTGGACCAATTCTGAAGAAGAAAAAGAAGAGAAGAGGAGAGAAGAGGGGAGGGGAGGGGAGGGGAGAAGAGGGGAGGGGAGGGGAGGGGAGGAGAGGAGAGGAGAGGAGAGGAGAGGAGAGGAGAGGAGAGGAGAGGAGAGGAGAGGAGAGGAGAGGAGAGGAGAGGAGACAAAGAGATAATGAATAGGAAAGGTCAAGTACCTGGAAATTATGGGTAGGATTTCTCTGCATAATATGTGCTGATAAGAGAATTGGAGCACTGCATCTGTAACCACAAGTAACTAAAAGAAATGAGCAGGAGTCAGCACAGTGGTAAAATATACCATGGTCTCCAAAGAGGGTACTAAATGGATATTAATTCCGTTGCTATTTTAAAGATCATATTTTGATTCTTTACATACCAGCACTGTGGCTTAACAAGTGTGTGACATGTAACTTTTATGAACAGTACATTAGACAGCATATGACCCTCATTAGGTTGTTTTTATTCTCAAGGTTCTTAGCAAGAATTTGGACATGAGGAAGAGGTACCAGGACTGAGTTAGCTGAGTTTCTATTATCTGAGTAACACTGTAAACTGTTAAAACAAACAAACAAACAAATCTATGACCATCAAGTAAAGAAGCTGCTTTTTTGCTCTTGTGCTAAAGATAGCTAGCAGATCCTTGGTCATTCAAGAAACAAAGCAATGATCAACACTTATGACATTTAACCTATGACTTACATTGCCATAGTGACCAGTTTCAGAGAACTACATTGTTTTAAGTGCTTGTCCAGTCATCTACAATAAACTTTCCAGAGGACTGCTGGGTAGCCTACATTGGCACTGAGCACAACATTCCTATCAATAAACAAAATACTGCACCCTGATAGCTTCATATACCCTAGTCCTGAGCAACCTATTCCACTGCCCTAGTATAACTGTTTTTAGGACAGGCATTATTTATGTGTCTAAGTTGAGGTATTTGTTATATATTTTTATATACATTTCCATTGCTGTGTACCCATAACCCCAACCAAGGAATTTTACAGGAAGAAGTTTGTTGGGATTGGCAGGTTGAGAGGGATAGTTAGAGTCCATGGACATCATTGCAGGCAACATGGCAGTAGACAGGAAGATATAGCACTGGATCAGTAATTGATAGCTCACATCACAAGTCCAACAACTATGAAACAAATATAACTATTTGGAAATTGTACGGGCTTTTGAAACGACAAAACCTGCAGTGACACACCAGCCCCAATAGCGCAACATCTTTTAATCCTTCTCCCAATGTCTCAGCAACTTGGTACAAAACATTCAAACAAATGAGCTTATGGGAACTATTCAAACTCAAAGTATTATGGTTAATATATGAAAACTAACAGGCTACTGACAACAGAAGAGGAAACTTTAACCATGTTCTAGAAAGATTCCTTATCTCTGTCAATATTACTTGGAAAACTTATTGCTGCAAAACCATTTTTTACATATCCATATGTTTAGAATAAAGTATGCAATTTTTTGAATGAATGCTAGTCAGTTTGTAGTGTCATCTACATGTAAATGTTACATTTAAGTGAACCAAAATGAGGAGTAATGATGTCACTCTCCCATTTCTTTTGGTATCATAATTTGGAAATTAGCACTCTTATTTGTATGCATGTACTTATGCAATAATTATACAAATAAAAACATACTAAGGGTTTTTGGCTTTCTATAATGTTGCAAATGACCTTTTTTTCTCTACCCTCATAGCTGACAGTAAGGGGGTAAGAAGCAAAGACACATTCTGGTTCATCCAGGGGATACTACTGGCCAGATATTGTAAGTTATTTCACACTTCTGACTCCATATGCAGCTGAGTATGAGTCACAACAAGACCTGATGCTAAAAAGAAGCAAGTGAAAAGGATAGGTAAAGGTCTTGTATCACCTAGAAAATATAATTTAAGTATGATGTTGACAGGTAGTATGTAGGTATGCAAAGAAACCATCAAGAGCAAGATAGGTAAACAAACAGAAACAAACAAACAGACGGCCATAGGCAGAGAGTTTATTTGATACAGGCAGTACATCTGTAGTAAGATATACAATAAAGACAAACTGTCTCCCCAAAGGGAAATGCCTTTGAAGAGATGCTTTGCAGAATAGCCATGAAGCTGGTTAGGCAGTGCTATAATACAGAAGAATAGTTGCATTTGGTTCTTCTTTTGTTTAAGAAATGCATGGTCTTGATGCAATGGTATTCCTTCCATAAATCAGAAATGTTGCAGCATAACTCCAAATTTTAAAATTTTGACCACATTAGGTCCATGAGAAAACAATGAATTTAATCCCAAGCAAGGTTTAAACATCTGTGGGAGCAAAGAATAAAATCTAACCCAGTGCCTACTGTAGATAAAATAGAACATATAAACTATTTCATGTTAGTTCCTATTCACTTATATAATACAGACAAATCATGTTTTAGATGTAAATTACCCTCCCAGGCTCATTTGAATACTTAGTCTCCATGATTGGTATATCTTGAAAGTTTGTAGAACTTTTAGGAGTGGTACACAGCTGGAAGAATGTTATCTCAGAATGGGACCATAGCTCTCATATCTCAATCCCATTCTCAGACATGTTTCTCTGTTTGCTAGTTCATACTGGTGTGATCAAACCTCTACACATTTGTTACCTTCACCATCCTGATGCCTGCAGTAATGCTCTTCCTAGCACGATCAGTGTATCTCTTAAAACTATGAGTCAGAATAAATCCTTTCTCTTACAGATTGTTTCTTGCCATGTGATTGTTAACAGTGGCTAGAAAAGTAGCTAATTCTGTAATCAATATGATATATAAAATAAAAGCCCAGGGTAATGATAGCAGTTATGAAGGCATACTCTTTTTGATAATTTCTTCTGTCTCAATAATGTTATTGATGGGTATCAATAAGGAAAGTTATACGAAAGAAAGGATCTGTAAGATTTAGGAATCCAACATATCACTGGGTGGAGATTTTATCTTATAGCAATATATGGTATATCTATTGACCATATAAAACAGTCACCACTGCATTGAAGCCAGTTTTTGTACATTTTGTTTTGTGATAGATTGCTGTCTGATCTTCCTATTGTACATATCCACTGAAAGAGTACAAATGATATTCCAAGTGTTATCATATAAATTATGGATATTGATGGGGACAAGAGGATAATCCAGACAGCATGATTCCTAGTTGGAAATAGGTAATGTTTGTTGCTATGATAAAGCACATTAACTAAATTCTACTTTTGGGAAAACAGGGTTTATTTGACTTACAAGTCAAAGCCCATCATAGATAAAAATCAAAAAGGAACTCACACAGGAGTTGGGTAAAGTCAATAATGTATGCCACTTCTGGCTTGTGTCTCATGCTTAACTATATATTTTTATATGGCCATGATTAACTGTATAGTAATGATACCACCCAGAGTAGGCTGTGCCCTTGTACATCAACTAAGAATCCCTTATAGACATTTCCTCTGGCCCTTCTGACCTAGCCAATTTATCAAGAGAAATTTGCTTCTCCGATTATACTATGCTGTGTTGACAGTTAAATCATACAAGTACAATAACTTATACCAATAGAGAATTATAAGTGTAATTATTCAAATACAAGATTATGAGGCCAGAATTTACATTCTACAAATGGTATGAAGAATGGCTAAATGTGAAAATCCTGTATAAAGACAGATGACAATTTAATGAACATCTCAACAATAAAATAAATAATAAAATTTTTAACTTGAACCAATAATTACAAAGAAATTTAAAAAAAACTTCATAAGAGAAACCTACTTTTAAAATTGAGGTTACAGAAGACATCCATATGAAAGTATAACTAACATGCTACTACTGTGTTAAATCTATCTCTTGTCTGTATGAAGTAAACTGGATTCTTTAACTTCTCTTGGCCCAAGTTTATTTAATCAAAGTAAGAGGCTATTAACAGCACCAATCACACATATTCTAGAAAAGTAAATCTTATAATCAGATTATATAAAATTTATTCACTCCAAGTTAGAGAAATCGCGCATTTTAATCAACAAATTAATGAATCTAGAATTTAAACGATCAGGAGATGGACAAAAAAGGTAGACAAGTAACAGAAGAACACGTAAAATTTATATATATATATATATATATATATATATATATATATATATATATTTACAAATATGCAGCAAAAACATTTCTCATTCTCTAGAAAGTAAGATGTGAAGCAAAATGACAGCTGAATATGATCCTCTTTTGATATCTTTTCATATACACACCATAAATTGTCATAGACCAAGTCACCCTCAAAGAACTGGGAAGCAGGCTGGTGAACACAATATTATAAAAGTAAAAAGAACAAGAAGAAAAGCATTACTGCAGCTTCTCTGTGCTAATATAATGTAATATAAAATAGAGAGTAACTTTAGTAAATGTTGAAGTCATACTATGTACAAAATTTCCTAAGTCTTCAAATTTGGTTCATTTTCTCCAAATGTCTTTCTCAAATAATCTTAAACAGATAATTCAAATCATACTCTTCAATTTTTTTCTGATTTTTCTATAACCAACTTATAAAGGTCAATACAGTAAATGGGTTCTTTTATGGGATGAATTTTACAAGAAAATAGACAAAAAGAAAAAGGGGGAAGGATCATTACATGGAAAATCTTTAAAATAAAATAATCATTTCATTAAAAATATTCAAGTAATCACAAGTATTGAATTATGGATAATGACTTATGCATGCTATTGAAATGATCATCTGTCTCTAATTAATACTGATATATTGCAGTTGGGAGGTCTTTTAATGATCACATTACTGGGAAATTATTGCTACTCATATAATTTGTCCTTATAATCATGTATTTATCAAAGATACAAAAGACATGTCTCCCAAGAGGCTTATTAAAATCCTTATTCTCTTGATTTTTTAATTGGCGAAGACAATAGTTTTTAAAAGAAAAAAATTTTCAGACACACCAAGTGGGTTTTCATCAGCAGAAGTATCATTTAAAATTATGCTGTGGCCATATACATAAATCTCCATATTTATAAGGCATAAAATAATAAGCAAAAATGAAGAACTATTTCACAGCCATCTACAAAGTCAAATCAAATCATAGCAAATTGCTTATTAAACATCTATAGATATGAGGCATTTCTAACAACTGAATTTAAATGGCAATAGAACAATAGCACTGCAGATAAATTATGTGTATCTCTTTCATTTGACTTAATACAATTTAAATATATATATATATATATATATATATATATATGAATATATATATATATATATATATATATATATATATATGAAGCATCCTCACTATTCTTTCATCTTAAAGCCAACATCTTCTCTCCTTACTCCCCCAGCTTCACGGAATTTTGCCCATGTCACACCCCAAAAATTAGAGTTCTACACACGCACATGACATGAAAGATCCACATAACTATTTGGAATTCTTCATGAAGGAATCATCTCCTCTTTATAATTCTTTATGCGAGTTAATAATTTACAGATGAAAGGGCCCATAATATCTAGCTTAATCTTTCGCTTACACCATTTTCATACTGTTTGAATTATTTCTTCTTGGCTGCATACTCAAGGCTCATTTAGTTAACTCTTTCCTCTATTACTTTGACACATCTCTTTTGATTCTCTTCTTAATTTTTCTTCAATTGTAATGAGTTATTTATTTATTGAATGCATATGGCTGCTGTGTGCACCATCTACATTCCTGGGACTGGAGTTACAGATGGTTGTGAGCTACCATATGGTTGCTGGGAATCAAACCTGGGTCCTCTGGAAGAGCAGCCATGACTCTTAATGGCTGAGCCCTTTTTTTTTCTAGCCCCAGTGATTTGTTTTTTAGCCTTCAAAGTAAAAGCCCCATTGTGTCAGGAATGAGTATTTACATAGCAGACAGGTAGGCAGAGGCTCTACTACTGAGCCACTCCCCAGCCCCTCACTGGGTGATTCTAGGCAGGGCCTCTACTACTGACCCCCCACCTACCCCTCACTGACAGATTCTGGGGAGGGGCTCTACCACTGAGCCACGCCCTCAGTCTCTCACTTGGGGATTCTGAGTAGGGGCTCTACTTCTGAGCCACTCCCTAGCCCCTGATTGTAGGATTCTACATAGGGGCTCTACTACTGAACCATGTCCCCAGCACATCACTGGAGGGATTCTAGGCATAAATACCTATGTAGATCAGCTTCTTCCCCTAATTTGTCCAGCTCTGAGCTGGCCTGTGTGAATATTGCTATTTCCTAGATATAGAACACGACGCACAGAGAGGGAAAACACTCGCTCAGGGTCGCACAGCTCAAATATGGTGCAAGGATAGACCTTTCTCAACTACTCTGTTTAGCTCAGTGGTGAGCTATAGCAAGACACTGACCAATGAGAACAGAGGCAATGGCCACCAGCCTTGGCTCTGTGGCACTGCACCCCTGAGCCTGAAGCACCTGCTTTCTTGACCCTTAGCAATTCTCTTGGTGTTCCCGAAGTCCTCCTCGGGCTGCATGTATGGCTTCAGTTCCTCACCCTCATAGCCAGTGTTGATCCACTTGTCTTTCATGATTTGCTCTAGAGTACAGCGTGTTGCCTGGTCCAGCACCAGAAATTTCCGCAGAATGCTCTCTAAGTCTGTCGTCCTCTGAGGACTCCCTCCTGCAGCTCCTTGATGTTGTTCCCACCGAAGGGCAGGGAGCCACTGACCAGCGTGAACAAGATGACACGCAGGCTCCAGATGTCCACCTCTGACCCATCATACTTCTAGCCCTTGAAAGGTTCTGGAGCAGCATACTGGGACTCCCGCAGGTGTCTAGCTTGGATCCCGATGTTAACACATTTCTGAAGCCAAAGTCAACTATTTTGATGTTGGCCTCAGCATCCAGCAACAGGTTCTCAGCCTTCAGATCCCTGTGTACAATGTTCTTCTGGTGACAGTAGTGCACAGTTGACAGAATCTGCCGAAACTTGACTTGAGTCTCCTTCTCCTTCATGCGGCTGTGAGGCATGAGGTAGTCAAACACGTCTCCTGAGCTAGCATATTCCATCCCAAGTTATAGCATCTTCTCCATCTCTGTCACCTCAGAAAGTTTCATGATGTTGGGGTGATTGAGTCCTTCATAATTCAGATTTCTCTGAACAGCTTCTGCAAGCTGCTGGGGTTCAGCTGGGTTTTATCAATGATCTTGATAGCTACCTCCCGGCCAGTGAGGATAGACAAGCCAGCTTGTACTTTGTCAAAGAAGTTGCCCTTCCCCATGGTCCATAGCAGCCTGTAATTGCCCACATGGGTTTTTTTTTCCCTCAGGGAAGGAAGCAATAGAGTTCCCACAATGGACACTCAAGGACAGCCCTGTGTCCAAAGATAGTCCACTGCCCAAGGTTCCATGTTTGTCTGAGTTCTGATCATTGCCTGGGGCCAGTGCGGTTCTCAAAGATATCTTCTCTGGAGTCCCAGGAAAGAAAGGAACAGGGGCGGCCAGGTAGTGGCGGTAAAGATTCTGGGGTCCCCTTTTCCCCACCCCCCCAAGCTGACCTGAGGACGCAAGCTCAAAAGCTGGGTGCCATGGACGCATGGACACCCGAGTCCTTGCTGAATGAGAGCTAGAGGGCAAGATGGGGGAGGGGAGAAGACACCAAGGGTCCTAGTGGCCCCTGTGCAAGGATAACCTGAGGCGACAGCAGGGCGGTGGGCAGGAGGGAGGGTGCACTGGTGAGGGCCAGGGAGGGGGCATGTTTTGTTTTCAAATTTCCCTATGTCATGTTTGTTCTGCCCATATGTGTATGAGTGTAGGGCCATCCCCTGGAGCATGCAAACTCTACAAGCTGACAGAGCCACAAAAACGAATGATTCTTCCTTCTCCCACAGCTAACCATTGCTAATAGCTCACAGGTTTGTGGTGGGACATGGAATGAAGTTGTTCCATCTATGCAAAGACTTAGGCTATTTTAATCTTGTATAAGTCTTATGCAGGGAACCAGAGCTACTAGGAGATCCTGACTGAGATACTCATATGTCCAGAAAGAAATTTTCCTTCCTCTAGATCAGGTCTTAAATATAATCAATAATTTATTATTATTATTAATCATTTGTTTACATTTCAAATGATATCCCCCCCCCTTCTCGGTTACCTCTCCACAACCCCCATCCCATCCCCTCTCTCTTCCCTCCCTTTTGCCTCTATGTGGGTGCAACTCCACCAACTCACCCACTCCTGCCTCACCACTCAAGCATCCCCCTATGCTGAGGCATCAAACCTCCCCTGGACCAAGGGCCTCCCATCCCTTTGATATCAGATAAGGCCATCCTCTGCTATATATGTACCTGGAGCCATGGTTCCCTCAATGTATGCTCTTTGGTTTGGTGGTTTTGTCTCTGGGAGTTCTGTGTGGTCCAGATAGTTGATACAGTTCTTACTATGGAGTTGCAACCCTCTAGCTCCTTCAGTCCTTTTCCTAGCTCTTTTATTGGATTCCCTGGGTTCAGTATGATGATTGGCTGTGAGTATCTGCATCTGTATTGGCCAGGTGCTCAGGGAAAAGCCATATTAGGCTTTTGTCAGTGAGTGCTTCTTGCCACCAGAGGTGGTAGTGTTTGAGTTTTGTGTCTGCAGATGGGATGGATCCCTGGGTGGGGCAATCTCTGGATGGCCTTTCCTTCAGTTTCTGTTCCAGTTTTTGTTCCTTTCCTTCCTTTGGACAGGCACATTTCTGGGTTAACAATTTTGAGATGGGTGGATGGCCCCATCCCTCAACTGGGGGCTGTGCCTGTCTACTGGAGGTGGTCTCTACAGGCTCTGTCTCCCCTTTGTTACATATTTCTGCTAAAGTCATTCCCCATTGGTATCTGGGAGCCTCTTGCTTCCTTAGCATCTGGGACTTTTCAGTGGTTACCCACATGTCTTAGTCAGGGTTTCTATTTCTAGACAAACATCATGACTAAGAAGCAAGTTGAGGAGGAAAGGGTTTATTCAACTTACACATTCACATTGCTGTTCAACAATAAATGAAGTCAGGACTGGAACACATGAAGGACAGGAAGCAGGAGCTGATGCAGAGGCCACAGAGAGATGTTACTGGCTTGCTTCCCCTGGCTGGCTCAGTTTGCTTTCTTATAGAATCCATGACTACCAACCAAGGGATGGTACCATCCACAATGGGCCCATTCACCCTTGATTACTAATTGAGAAAATACCTTACAGCTGGATCTCATAGAGGCATTTCCTCAACTGAAGCTCCTTTCTCTGTGATAACTCCAGCTTGTGTCAAGTTGATAGAAAACCAGCCAGTACAAACACATCACTATTAAGCCTCAACCCTTACTTTCTTATTCATCCCCAAGATCCAAATAACTTTAAAATTCCCAGTCTTTGCAAATTCTTACATATTAAAATTTTAATCCCTTTAAATATCCAATCTCTTAAAATTCAAAGTCTTTTAACAGTTAAAAGTCTCTTAAATGTGGGCTCCACTAAAATACTTGTTCATTCAAGAGGGAAAAATATCAGGGCACAGTTGTAATCAAAAGCAAATCAAACTCCAATATTTGCTATAAACTCATGATCTTCTGGGTTCCTTCAAGTGCTTGGGTCACTTCTCCAGACCTGCCCTTTCTAGCACACACCTTGTCTTCTAGACTTCAGCTGCCTGTACTCCACTGCTGGTGCTTTTCTTGGTGATCATCTTATGGTACTGGCATCTCCAAAACACTGCTGTCTTCTACTGTTAACTAGGCATCACCAATAGCCTCTCATAGGCTCTCTAAATGTGGCCAATCCTCAACTCCTTTGTGTGACCCTTTCAGTCCTGGGCCATCAATTGCAACTGAGGCTGCATCTTCACCAATGGCCTTCCATGGCTTCACTCAGTGCCAAGCCTCAACTGCTCTTCATGACCCCTTCATGCCTTCAAAACCTGTACCACCTGGGTGATTCTTACACATTACCAAGTCCAGTCACAGCACAACGTATCTCTGGAACATAGCCTCTGTGCTCTCAGAAAATACTTCCCAGACGATTTCATCTCAATGATGATGGTCTTTTCTTAGTCACCACTAATTTCTTAGCTCCAGCTAATCAGCATCAATAGTCCCAGTAATGCAAAGTTTTCACTTTAATAGTTCTGGTGTCTTGTTAATCACAGCTGACTCTTCAGCCCCACCTAACCAAAACCACAGACTTCTTCACAATCAAAACAGCAATGGCACTGATAAGAGTCTTTAATCTTCCCTCTGATATTTCACAATCGAGGCCTCCATCCTCTGCACTGTTCTCAACATTATCTTCCAAGCTCCTACAGAACATCCCACAGAGCTCTTAACATCCCAATGGCTCTTCTAGCTCAAAGTTCCAAAGTCCTTCCACAGTCCTCCCCAAAACATGGTCAGGTTGTCACAGGAATACCCCACTATGCTGGTACCAATTTTTCTTAATCAGTGTTTCTATCCCTGCATAAACATCATGACCAAAAAGCAAGTTTGGGAGAAAAGGGTTTATCAGCTTACATGTTCACATTGATGTTCATCAATAAAGGAAGTCAGGACTAGAACTCACACAGGGCAGGAAGCAGGAGCTGATGAAGAGGCCATGAAAAGTTGTTACTTACTGGCTTGCTTCCCCTGGCTTGTTCAGTTTGCTTTCTTATAGAACCAAGGAGTACCAGCCCAGAGATGGCATTACCCCCAATGGGCTCTCCCCTACTTGATCACTAATTGAGAAAATATCTACAGACGGATTTCATGAAAGCATTTTTTCAACTGAAGCTCTTTTTCTCTGTTAAATCCAGCTTGTGTCAAGTTGACACAAAACCAGCCAGCATACCCCAGTTCCTCATCTCTCACTGCCACATATTTCTATTCAATTTCCTGACCCTCTGTACTTCTCTCTTGTCCTTTTCAATACCTGTTCCTGCCCCCCATTTTCTGTCTCTCTCTTTTCTCCCTCCCAGGTCCTTCCTTCCTGCTACCTCCTGTGATTATTTTATTTCCCCTTCTATGTAGAATTGAAGCATCCACACTTTGGTCTTTCTTCTTCTTATGTTCTGTGTGGTTTGTGTGTTGTAACAAGCTGGTAAAACCACTTTGAAAATCAATCTGGCAGTTCCTCAAGAAGTTGGAAATAGTTCTACCTGAAGACCAGCTATACCACTGCTGGGTATATACCCAAAAGATGGTCCAACATATAACAAAGACACAGGTTCCACTGTGTTTATAGCAGCCTCAGCTATAATCACCAGAAGCTGGAAACAAACCAGATGTCCCTTATCAGAATGGTTACAGAAAATGTGGTACATTTACACAATGGAGTACTATTCAGCTATTAAAAACAATTGACTTTGTGAAATTTGCAGCCAAATAGATGGAACTAAAAAATATCCTGAGTGAGGTAACTCAGACACAAGAGAACACACATGGCATGTACTCACTGATAAGTAGATATTAGCACAAAAGCTCAGATTCAACAAGTTTTTAACTTAAAATTTATGTATTGTCTGGGAATTTTATTAATGAGTAGGATAATTGTATCATTTCCAGCTGTCCTTTCCACTATAACCACTCCTGTGTATTCTCCACTCTCTCTCAAACTCATATCATGTTCTATTGTAACTATTACTGTTTCTCTCTCTCTCTCTCTCTCTCTCTCTCTCTCTCTCTCTCTCTCTCTCTGTCTCTCTCTCTCTCTCTCACACACACACACACACACAGAGAGAGAGAGAGACATAGATATAGAGAAGTGAGTATATTCACTGTTGCTTGTATACACATGTGTCTAAGTTTGGCCAACAGAGATTAAATCAAATATTAAAAGAGAGTTAAATGGAAATAAAGCTAGCAAGCTTCATAACAGAGAAATTGTAAATGATACTCTAAATCTAGCCAACTAGCCTTTACTGGCAAGATCTTAGACTCTAGGGTAGAATCTACTATCACTATTTTCCTAGACCAATATATTTCCTAACTGTATTATTATCATTTATTCTCATACCTACAGATAAATATAGTTCCCACCTCTTATCAGAAGTACTTCTTTTTTAAAGAAAAACTACTACCGAGATTTAAATCTATTCAAAATGTAGAGAACAAGTAACAAGAGTGGCTATCTCTAATTGCTACATGTAAAATGCAACCATTATGGCTAAGCTTAATGTAACACTGTGTGAGAAAAAAGGGCAGAAAGTTTGTAAAAGTCAAAGGACAAGGATGTGTAATGGGAAATTGCATGTTCTAGACAGGACAAAGATGCTGTCTCTATCAACGTAATCTTAATAATCTGGTTGTCTAAGACTTATATAAGGACAACAGAGGTCATTACACAGATATGGACATGTGAAATTCTACAAGGCTCCACTTCTAGATGACGAGCTACAAGCAACCAAAGAGTGTAAATACAGGGACAATCAATATCTTCCAGAGTCTAAATGTTATGATTCACTTTAATTTGTATTTATGTGTATGTGCCTGTGTAGGTCACATGTGTTTGGGTGCATTGGGAGGCCAAAAGAGGTTATTGGATCTCCTAGATTTAGAGTTACAAGAGATGTTGGGGTGTGATGAACAAAGTCCTTTTATGTCCTCTGAACAAACAGTAGGCACTATTAACTATTGAACTGTTTCTCCAGCCCTAATAGTCCATTTTTTATAAAACAGAGTTGTTAATTTTTTAATGCTTAACTTTTGAGTTCTCTGCTTATAGTCTAGACACTAATGCTTCATCTGTTGTAGCATAGTCAAAGGTTGTCTCCCATGCTGTGGTCTCTCTACTTTTTATATTTATATATTGCCTTTCAGAAGTTTTTACTTTATAAAGTTACTATTTGTTGATTGTAGGTCTTATATCCTAATCTAGCAGCTTTGTTGTGAATGTGCTTACTAGAGCCTATAACTTGAATGATGCCCCTAATATTTCCAATAGCAATTTTAAGTTATCAGTTCCTTTGTTGAGGTATTTGATCCACTTGCAGTTGAGAACTGTGCATCATAAAAGGTAAAAGATATAGGTTTATTTTTCTGCCACTTGGAATAACATAACCAAAGAAATGGAAGATCTCTATATTAAAATATTTACATTATTTGCTTTCTTATTTGGATTAGAAATATAATTATACCAATTCTACCTTTCCCTGTCTCCCTTGAAACTCACCTTGCTCTTTTAAAAATTCCTTGCTGTTTATTTCATTAATTAATTAATACATTATTATAACTTGCTCAGTCTGGAAAATGTTACTTGTGTGAATGTTTTTAGGGCTGATAATTTTTATATTAGATGAACAGTTATTTTCTTTTAGATGTTGTTTCTTCTTTAAAAAATCTCTTAGAGAAGTCTACAGCAGTTTAAGACACCAAAAAATGGAAACTGAAGAAGATATCAAAAGATCTACAGACATCCTTTGCTAGTTGTAATAAATGATATTATGAAAATGAACATTCTTTGTAAAGACAGCTATGGATTCAATTTTGAAAAATCCCAATGCAACTGGCATCATATTCTGCACAGGCATGAAAAAAAAAATAAAAAAAATACGGAATCATAAAATACTAGGAGAAGTCAAAGCAATATTGAATGAAAACAATACTTTGATAAGTTTTGCAATTTCTGATTTTAAATTATACTACAGAACCACTGCCAAGATAGTTTAATACTGGCGCAAACTCAGTCATAGATGAGTGAGACAAAATTGAGGATGAAAATATAGAATCATACTAGTTGAATTATGGATTTATTACAAAGGTGCTAACATACACCTTTGGTTTTTTTATCTTTTTTTTTTTTTCATTTTTATTGGATATTTTATTTACACTTCAGATACCATCCCCTTTCCTCATCCCCCCCTTAGAAAACCCCTATCCCATGGCCCCTTTTCCTTTTTGACTTATACATTTTTTGAAAATGTTAATCAAAGGCTTTGTAAGTTTGGTAATGCTCAATCAGAGGTGTAACCCACTACCCAACCTAGATATATCAACTATCTTTGACTGGTGGAGATATAACATACACCTTTGAAAAATAACATGTTCCAAAAATGGTACAGAAAAAATTAAATATTTAACTATTGGAATCTTCACAATTATTTTGAGGAAGATTTTACTTTTCTTTTTTTTTTTTTTTTTTTTTTTATTAGATCTTTCATTTACACTTCAGATACCATCCCGTTTCCCCATTCCCCCCCCCTTAGAAAACCCCTATCCCATGCCCCCTTTTCCTTTTTGCATTTATACATTTTTTTAAGAAATGTTAATCATAGGCTTTATAAGTTTGGTATTGTTCAATCAGAGGTGTAACCCACTACCCAACCTAGATATATCAACTATCTTTGACTGGTGGAGATACATAAACATCTGCTTCCCTGTTTCCCCCCTCTATCTCTCTTTCATCACCTAGCTTCTCCTCTCCTTCTTCTTCTCCTCTTCTTACTCCTTTTCTTCCTCTCAGTACTCCTCCCACCTTAGCTCCTCCTACACATCACCCTTCCTGTTAAAAGGAAACTTTTCTCTCAAAATACAATTAGAGCATAATTATGCCTATTTGTACCAGTCATTCTGGATTTCTGATGGGGTTGAAAACTTATAGCTATTTACTTTGAGAGAAAAGATCTGAGTGTATGGTCATCAGCTGACATTCATCCTAAAGCCAAGGAAAAAGCCAGGTTCAGAACTAAGTGTTTTAATTAGGATAGATGACAGAGGTGCTGGTTAGTCAACAAAAGGATGGACTGGGTATTAGGACTATCTTGTACCTCACTGGTACAAATAGATTTTACTTTTCAAAGATTCAAATGTTAAATATATATTTGATACATGATCCTTAACTGAAAGAATTAGTATTCCTGTGTGAATCAAGTAGCAATTTTTATAATTCTTTCAATTTTCCTTACGTCTTAGTTATCTTTCTGAAAAAATGTAATATTATTTATACTTGCATTTACAGTTTTAGCTTTTTTCTTTTGTGTTCTTATTTTAATCAGCTTGATTTAGATATTTACTTAATTTATTTGAAAATAAGTGTAATTTGCTTTGGCCTATAAGAACACCTTTATGGTTACATCTGGGTTTCCCCAGTGCTTCAGAACTTCCTGAGTTTGTAAGACATAACGTGTCAGACTCACATCTAAAACCACTTGATTTAGACTTGGTATCCACTGTTTCGTATTTCAAGAAGAGGTTTTCTACTCTTTTGGCACAAAATTATATACATACATCAAACTTTAGGAAACATCTCTACTCAGAACTTAGAGGTAATTTTTTGTAAGCTGACTCAGCAGGCATCAAGTTGTCCTATATCCCAGAAATGGATACATTTTTACACACACACACACCCCACACACATACAGAGAGAGAGAGAGTAATGCATTTTTAATAAGTTATAATCATCATCAGCAGCATTCTGAGCATATTCATTTAATAACGACTGTTCTGTGTAAGCACAATCTCAATTTTTTGGCATCATGTAATTTCTAAAAAAATTCTAATGAATAATGTGCATATGGATATTTTCATTGCAGGTGCACTTCAACATTAATTTATAGAAGACAAACCTTTGAAATTCAAAATAAATACATATGCTGTTGCATTAGACAGTGAAATTCTTCATAAATTTAGTACTAAATGGCATGAGAGCTTACTCATAACAGCAGATACATTGATCACTTAAAATTGTGAATTTTAAAAGTTTTATTTATTTATTCAGTTACTTATTAGCAATGATGTAGTTTGAATTACGGTCTCATACTTGGTAAGCAAGTATACTACCATTGAACTGTAACCCAGAAATGTATGAAGTCTTAAAACTAGAAAAAAATGTAAAAAGTGTTCTTTTTAAAGGATATGCAACATATTTTATTGTCTATAATATCAAATTGTACATGATCATTTGTAGTAAAACAAAGATTAAAAGGAAAAATTATTAAAAATAAGAAAATAAAAGGTTGTGATGTTCTACAGATCTCCCGAACTTCTGTCTATGATACAATGTGACATTCTTCCATCTCCATGTATGAATGATTCTCTTGTTGCTTTGGAAAACTAAAGGACATGCAACATTGTGAAGAGTCATAAATGGATATATAACTAGTCTCAGAAAGTGTCCATAATCAAGTGATAATAACCCTCAGTACATTTACCTGATACATACTGTCCAAAAGAAATGTCTGCAAAGATGAAAATGTTTAAGTCACATATATCCTTCCAATACAATAGTTACTCAGCACATGGGACTAAGATATGCAAGGAATATGTAATCAGAGATTGGGAAAGTAAGTTTTCCAAAGTATTGACATGTGCTGGTTACATTATTAGACTTCACAACTTTGTGTGAGGACTAGAAGTATCCTCTTTCAGGAGGAGTAAGGAGACCTAATCTTTTTTACAGATAGGATCACAAGTACCTTATGGCCTGGTTTTCTTCTTTTTCTTAAGATAGTAAAAATAATAAAATGCTTAAGATTGGGTCATTCACACTTAATCTTTACTTTCAAATGTGTTGTATTGTAGAGAGATAAGATAATGGTATAGAGAGTCAGAGTTCTAAAACCTAATTCTTTCTCTGTTAGGTTGATGGACACAGTAAAAATTCCATATCTAAAATATTCAATAATACAATATTATCTGTAACCTAACACAGTCTCTAGCTTCAGTTTTCATAACAGAGATTGTGATATTTAAAAAGCTATAAAACACATCTAACTTTGTTATGTGGAACAATGCATCAACAGGAGTATGTTAATTAAAGCCAGTTTCCTTACCTTCTCAAACCATTTTGATTAAAAATATTTATATGATTCCATATAATGCCATTTTTAAAATAGCATCTATAACATACTATGAAGAATAGAGAAGAAATACATTTTCTTTTCTGATAAATGAAGTAGATTCTAGCTCCCCAAGATTATGTGTACAACTCTGTATTCCATAATTCTATTAACTCCAAAAAAATCATCCCATCAAAACCCAGTGTTCAAGTTTTCCACATAGATTTATAGTCTCATGCAGAGATGATCTACAATCTGTGAACATAATTAGTGCATCCTGTTCTATTTTTTTAAAAAAGTGCCTACGTGTCTGATTTTGCTCCCTGAGTGCTTCTGCAAACACATTATGGCCTGTCTCACACTATACATCACTATTAGTAAATGAAATATTGATGTTGTTTGGATGAACTCATTACTATAGTCTACATTCCAGATTTATTCCATAATATTCATATAAGTCAGTTGGGTAAACACACACACCTAATTTATTTAGCTACTTGGGAGCACATGTTCACCAAAATGCAAAGCTTTACTGTTCCCCCATGAATATGATTCATATTTGACACTTAATTGTATATATTATTTTAGGCTAATGTTTGAACATCTCTTAATAAAATGTTTTCTGCAAATATGTTTTGTATATTTGATTGTGAATATACATGTAAGTTTTTGACAAAAGTTACTAGGTTAAATGAAATCAGTGGCTTTAATTACAGCTTTCTGAGTTCAACTGACACTTTAATAGTGTATTATTTTAACATATTAAAACAAAAAGCCACAATACTTTAACCTAAATTAATCAAATTATTTATTAAACTCAGAATCTAGTCATAGTGTAATAAAAGTTTCAGTTTCAAAGTTTATGATTTATGTATTCAGAAAGCAAAATAATGTTTCTAAAAGATTTATTACTTTTCAAAAATTTGAAATCTACACATTTTGACATACTCTATGTACATTCAAAAAATGTCTGATGTAACTATTTCTCAAACTCTCTGGTCTGCATTAAATCAATTCTTTCTTTTTTTTATAAGAATATATCAGCATAGAGGGGTTGACAGGATAACTAGTTTATAATTTTATCTTATTATTCATTCACAGGTTATTCTCTAGTTTTTAATCTCATAGTAAAGTATGGAGTGTGAATGTAGGTGGGTGGGTAAGTTGGGAGGATATGGAAGAAGATGGGGGAAGAGAAATCAAAATTATAATGCATTGCATTCAAAATCTGTTTCTTACATATATATATATATATATATATATATATATATATATATATATATATATTAAAGGATCCTAATAATCTTTTTACGTTTATAGGCTTAATAGAAATTATGGTGTAATTCTTCATTAAGTAGCTTAAAACACACCAGAATACTGTTATTTAATGAACCAATAGGAAAGTCTGCAACATGAAGCATAGTAGTGTTCCAGTAAACACCGCAAACTGAAAATAGAATTTAAAAGAAATGAAAATTAGGGAGAAGAGTAGAAAAAATGTGAGTGAGAGAAACAAAGGAAAGGAAGGTAGGAAAAAAACCAATTGTTTCAACCAAGTAGAAGCCACGGATCGAAATCAATATATACTATGTATTCAAATATATACAAATCTATGGAAATTTAAACAGCAAGGCTGTATTATTAAATTCTCTTTTCTATAATTTTCTTACAATTTAAATGACAGAAATGTTTTATTAAGATTTATGTCAATAAATCATCAAATTATATAGTTAAATCACTTACTACATAGTGATACTTATATATAATTATTTAATTTGACAATTTCTGATTTCTGATCATAGTCATTTGAATGGATGGCTATTGTGACTGGTATTTCAGATTTAGATAGTAGGCAAGTGGTTATCTTATGATTCTCAAATTCATAAACCCAGGCATCTGGAAGTGCACATATATGTGTGTTTATATTGATTTTTTAAAAATATCCAATCAGAAAAAAATTTAAAAATACATAGATTTATGTACAACATATTTTGGCTACATTTTATATATTTTTCAATTACTAACCATTTATTATTATTATTATTATTATTATTATTATTATTATTATTATTTAATCTTACTTACAGTCCAGTCTTTATCCCTCATCTGGTCCAGGCTCTGGCTGTTCTTCATCAGATTCCTCCACTGCTGTCTCCAAGAAGATGCCCAACTTCCCCACCCCTGCCACACCACACATCACCAATCCTTGTGGCCTCAAGCCTCTCAAGGGTTAGGTGCATCTTCTCTAATTGAGCCCAGACCAGGCAGTCCACTTCTACATATGTGTCAAGGGTCTCATATTAGCTTGTATATGATGCCTAGTTGGTGGCTCAGTGTCGGAGGGATTTCTGTAGTCCAGGTGAATTGCTGGTCTTCCTATAGGGTCACCCTCCTCCTCAGCCTCTTCCAGCTTTTCCTTAATTCAGCCACATGGGTCTCCAGCTCCTGTCCATTGGTTGGGTGTAAGTATCTGCATCTGTCTCTTTCAGCTGTTTCTTGGGCCTCTCAGAAGACAGCCATGTTAGGCTCTTGTCTGAAACCACATTATAGCATCAGTAATATTGTCAGGCCTTGGAGCTTGATCCCAATTTTGACTTATCACTGGACCTCGTTTCCTTTAGATTCTTCTCCAATTTTGTCACTGCACTTCTTTTAGACAGGTACAGTTTTGGATCAGAGTTTTTGACTGTGGGATGGCAATAGCATCCCTGCACTTGATGTCTTGTCTTTCTACTTGAGGTAGACGCTACAAGATCCCTCTCCACACTGTAGAGCATTTTATCTAAGGTCCCTCCCTTTGAGTCCTGGGTCTCTCACATCCCAGGTCTCTGATACATTCTTGAGGCTCCCCCCATCCTACCTCCCCAGGTTGCCTATTTCTTTCTGCTGGCCCTCAGGGCTTTAGTCCTTTTGTTTCCCCACTGCCTGATCATGTTTCCCTTTTCCCCTCCCTGTCCCCTCTCCCACCTAGATCCCTCCCTGCTGCATCGCTACCCCACCCTTACCCTCCCATCCCAGCTCCAGTGCTTGCTTTCTTCTCCCTCTTGAGTTGATGAACTAGTTAGCAATCCAACTGTGGAAACTATGGAAACCACCCAAAAATTTAGACAATCAAATATTGGAGCATAGCTGCATAAACACAGGATTCTATTGCGATTCTATTGAAAATGCTTTCTAAATATAACATAAATCATAGTACTTAATTAAGTTGAGAACCCAGCTTTTATGTACACAATTTTCACCACTATTTACCAAATGTATCTGTGAACATCAAACCTTCAAGTATAATTTAAAAGTCATATAAATGATTTGAGAATAAAATGCATGTTTTTATAATATAAAACCTTTTGAAACATAATGAATTGTCAATACTCTTTATCTCATAATCAGTTTTTTGCTACCATTGAGTGATTTATTTTAAATTTAAGACAATATCCTTCTCAAAGTCCTCAACACTTGATCAAATTTATATCTTTAGAAGATTTGAATCATTCCTCCACACATTCACAATGAAATATTGTGGGGTTGATAGCTCACACGTGGGCAGGTGTGGGTCCTGTTGGGTGGAGTTGTGATTCCCCTGTGTCTGCCTCCTCAAGGTTCCAGAGAGCAGAAGCACGGAAATTTTGACTGAGCTCCTTCCATGCAGCACCAGGCAGATGCTGGGGGTGGAGAGCTCTCACTCTGAAGGTCCCGCAAGGGCTAGTCTCCTGGTCTCTGTCCCGGGGCTCCTAGACACCATGGAAAGCCCCAGCAGAACTAGGATGAGATGAGGGAGAGAGAAAGCCCAGACAGCACCCAGTGGGTCAGAAACCCTTGGTTACTGTGCTTGCTTGGCACTCGCTTGCCTGGGTCAAGACTGGCTTCCTTGAATTGGCAGCCTTCATGGCAGGAACATAGAAAAGTCTTCAATGGGAGATTAGGTGGTGATGGCTCATTAGTTAAAGGTCTTCATGATTTCCCATGGTGGGGCCCCAAAGAAAAGAGAAAGTCTATGGTTTAAAGGGCTTATTATCATGACAGAAAGAGGATGAATCTGGCTGAACTCCCCACCTCTCTCAGGGCAGACCTGAATTAAATAGGGAGGGAGGAGGAAGGAGGGTCTGGGAAGGAATATTTAATTGCCTTTGGCCTTCAGGTATCTCATTAATATGGAAATCTCTTGAGGCTGAGGCCTGTAGTCACACCCTCTACCTGTGGTGGGGTTAGTAGGGGTGTTGCCCTATGTGACTGAAAGTCACTGATCAATGGAGGTCTTAGACCAAGTGTCCAGAGCCTGGAGTCTGGGAGCGTGGCAAAATGTATGCCTTCCCTTGTAGGGTCTCCTGCCATTTCTAGTCAGTGCTCTACCAGAGACCAAGCTATCTTATATAATTTAAATTTGGTGATAAAAATTTGTCAGAAATCTGGAGACTATGCAGACCATCAGCCTAAGCAGGCATCATTTCAGAGCAACTAGAAACCAATGGATAGATATGTCTTTAAACTTCGAAATTTTGGATTTTTTTTAGAACAGCCTTGTCTTCTGAACATTTTACAATTTATGTTTTTTATTCATAGCATGCATAAGAAAATAGCTCTTAAGTATGTCTTGCTTTTCTTATTTATCAAGATTTGCCTATTTTATTTTTTATGTTTTCAATGTAATTTGGCAGTATAGTTGATGAACTAGTTAACAATCCAACTCTGGAAACTATGGAAACCACCCAAAAACTTAGACAATCAAATATTAGAGCATAGCTGCATAAACACAAGATAGTAAATTTATACAATCACAGAAAATTATCTGTGTTTCTTTATTATACACTCTTGAATCCTGTCTATATTATTTATTTCTAGCTTGAAGTTTTATAGACACTTAGATTTTCATAGCCTTGGATTCCTCGAATATAAAAAAAATCTGGTACTATTATCTACCTCATAAAACAAATGTATAGATTACATACAATTATACATATAAAAGATTTTTATAATTGCTATGGATTTACAAATCATTGAATACATTTTTTCTCGTAATTATTTTTCTATTAGATTATTAATACACTTGTACAATATATTCTTGGAACATACAGCCTCCACAACCCTTCTCTTATCACATGTACTCATTCCAGTATCATATGTTTGTTCTTCTTTTTGTTTTTATATTTTGACCCAGTGAGCTTAAAAAGGGCTGTGGACATGAATATGATTCTCTCTAGGGACAGTGTGCAACTCATCAATGTCTATAACACCGAAGATTATTCTTCGTCTCCACCAGGAGACACTGGCAGTCATCATCATTCTTTGGACTGATTGGGCTTCATAATCATTTCTTCATCTATAACTGAATGTTAGGTCCATAAACACCATGTAGGCAATCACAATTGCTGTGAACTCAAGAGTGCCAAACCCCATATTTATTGGTAGTAGAATATAATCATATTCTGCTATACTCATATAATCGAGTCTATGAAGTCAAAAGCAACTCTTACAGTTTATTTATAATATTTAAGAAACACAATTAATTGACAGTAAAACTCATATTCATGTTAGATACTATACTAGTTCATCACAAGACCTACTTCCTAGGTTGAACAGACAGTAAATAGAAGATTAAAATAGAAGTTTGCCTATTCAAATGAACTATGAATAGACGGATGGTCTTCAAAACCTCTGAGACTTATAGATTATGATTTCTAAACATGTTTTTATTAATTTAATAAGAAAATGGGGAGACTAACATTTTTCTAAGAGAACAGTTACTCTAAAAAGGATTTTTTAAAACTAGCATAAAGATTACATAGATATTGTGGATAGACAGATGGCTGAGATTTAAGACCATTTACTGTCCTTGTACAAGAAATATTTGGTTCTTGAAGCTTGCATGTTGGTTCATGTTAGTTACAGGTTACTCCCTGTAACACCAGTTTCAGGGCATCAAGTACCCAGCAACTCTGGCCTCCATGTGTTCATTAATTCATGTGGTATACATAGACTATGGTATACTTATACATATACATGTAAATAAAAATAAAAAAATCAATCTTTAAATGTTATATAGATTATTTTTTCATTTTTATTGGTAATTTTATTTATTTACATTTCAAATGTTATCCCTCTTCCCTGTTTCCCCTCCACAAAAGCCCCTATCCTCTCTCCTTCCCCCTGCTTCTATGAGAGTGCTCTCCCAGCCACTCACACACTCCTGTCTCAATACCTAGCATTCTCCTACCCTGGGTCATCAAGCCTCCACAGGACCAAGGAGCTCCTCTCCCAGTAATGACTGATAAAGCAATACTCTGCTACATATCCAGCTGGAGCCATGGGTTCCCCCCCACCCCCATGTGTACTCTTTGATTGGTGGTTTAGGCCTTGGGAGCTTTGGGGTATCTGGTTGGTTGATATTGTTCTTCCTATGGGGTTATAAACCCCTTCATCTTCTTCAGTCCTTGCCCTAACTTTTCTATTAGGGTTGCACTCAATCCAATGTTTGCCTGTGTGCATCCACATCTGTATTCATCAGGCTCTGACAGAGCCTCTCAGGGGACAGCTATAGCCGGCTCCTGTCAGCAAAGACTTCTTGGCATCAGCAACACTATCTGGGTTTGGTGTCTGCAAATAGGGTGGATCCCTTTGTGCGGCAGTCTCTGGATGGTCTTTTTTTCAGTCTCTGCTCCACTCTTTGTCCTTGCATTTCCTTTTGACAGAAGGAATTCTCGATTAATATTTTTGAGGTGGGTGAATGTCCCTATCTCTCAATTAGGGGGTCGTGGCTATCCACTGGATATTAATTTAAGATATTTTTTGACTTGAAACATGTTAGCTCATAACAGCACTCCACTTAACTTGATAGAAGCTGATAAGCACTGAAGGACTCTACTTGGAAATGGCTTCAATTGTAGCAAGGTAGCCATTGGGCAAAGAAAATGCCCTATTTTCTGTGCTGTCAGAATGCTGTCCAAAAGGGACAAAATTTACACACAGGATGTACAACATTGTGAAGAATCATAGATGGATATATAACTAGTCTCAGAAAGTGTCCATAATCAAGTGATAATAACCCTCAGTTCATTTACCTGATACATGCTGTCCAAAAGAAATTTCTGCAAAGATGAAATGTTAAAGTCACATATATCCTCCCAATACAATGGTTACCAGGACATAGAGCTAAGATATGCAAGAAATATGTAACCGGAGATTGGGAAAGTAAGTTTTCCAAAGTATTGACATGTGCCGGTTACATTATTAGACTTCACAACTTTGTGTGAGGACTCTTTCAGGAGGAGAAAGGAGATCTAATCATTTTTACAGATAGGATCACAAGTACCTTATGACCTGTTTTTCTTCTTTTTGTAAAGATAGAAAAGTTGATTGCCATGCTTTGCCAAGACAGGTAACCAAGTCTTTCAGCATTTCTGCTTCATAAACATGTCCATCAGATATACTGAGCCAGAGGGCTAAAGATAGATACTCCAACATTACAGAGACTATATGACCAAGCAGCTGTCTCTGTCATTTCTATAATTCAGGAAAACTACATTCCCTGAATACTAAGGTAATATTTATTCATTCTCAAGTTTCTGATGAGGTTGAAGACTAGATAATTATAGTCTCCCTTAAATTGTTTAGGATTTAAGAAAATATTTTAAGTATATTAGACATTTTAGGTTAGTAATGCAAGTTACAGGAGAAAATAATTTAGGTATAAAATACTAAACTCACTAAGACAGGATAGATGATAAAATACCATAGCCGAACTTGGCCAAATTTGGACTTTCTGAAGGAAACTCCTACCTAATAATTTTTATTATTGTTTTACTTCATGTTGCTACTGTGTGTTGTGTTTTTTTATTGAAAGAGAAAGAAACTTTTTATTTAGACAAGAAGGAGGTAATGTTGAGGTTGGTCTGGTGCTGCTATTTATGCAAATATTAACTTCTCTACCCCTAGATCAGACAAGAGAATTCTCACCTATGCCAGTTTTTGTTTTGGAAACCTTGCTCCCTAAGTTAATTGGTCAATCATCACCTAAAACCTACAATTGGATAGTAGACAGAGATAGACAGGATGTTCTGAGAGGTAGAGAGTAACTCTAGGATGAAGAAAGAGGAAGATCTTTTCACCAGGATAAAGGGTAGGAGATGGACATTACTACAAGGCTGGAAAATACAGTTAGCCACATTACTAGATGGGGCTAGATGGCCAGATTAAGTTAGATGAGCTAGTTGAAAGTCTGTCCAGATAATAAGGCTTAAGCTTTGGAATATTAAAAGGTCTGTGTGAACTGTCTGAGGAACTAGCTGGTTAAGGAATAACTGCAACCATATTAATTTTCAACATTAATTATTATATGAATATTCATAGTCAGTTTTTATAGTTTATGGAGCTTGAAGTGGCCACATCCTTCATCCAGCAAGGACTTCCAAGGAAGAGAGGCGGGCAGAAACCTACACATAAAATGTTAAACACAAAACTTGCCCTGCCTACATGATATGTAGGGATAAAGATGAAGCAGAGTTTCAGGGAATAGCCAACCAAAGACTGGCCCAACCTGAAACTCATTCCATCAGAGACAGCCACCCATGCCACTTATAATGAAACTTTGCTATGCTTTCAGACTAGAACCTAGCATGACTGTACTCTTAGAGCTTTATCCAGCAGCTGATGGAAACAGATGCACGGATCCATAGCCAAACAATAGGCATAGCTTAGGGAGTAGTCATTTAGAAAAGTCAGCAGAAAGACTGAGGGACCTGGAGGGACCAAGACAAGATGACCTACAGAGCCAAATAATCTGAGTGCATGCGGGCTCACAGAGACTGAACACCCAACCAAAGAGCATGCATGGACTGGACCTAGGTCCCCTCCACATGGAGAAGATGTGCATCTTGGTCTCCATGTGGGTCCCTTAAGAATTGAAGCTGGGGCTTTCTCTGACTTGAACTCTGTTGCTTGCCTTAGAATTCCTTTCTCTTAACTCTGCTGCCAGTGAAAGATGATGTGCTTAGTCCTGATGTGACTTAATATGACAGATTTGGATGTTATGTGGGTGACAGGGGCTCCCCTTCTCTGAGAAGGAGAAGGAAGAATGGAGGAAGGGAGTTGGGAAGGGTGGACTAGGGGGAGATGTAGGAGGCTAGGCATGGTCAGAATGTAAAGTAAATAGTGAAATAAATGATGAACAAGAAAATGGGCAAAAAATGTTTAAGTAGAATAGTATGGCGCGTATGCAAAATACCCTAGCTATATGTAGTAGCTGATAGTCTATTAAATAAAACTTCTATTCATAAAACTAAATGTAAATAAATAACCAAGTGACCTAGAAGTGCAGTGAGACTTTGGTCTTATTTATAAGGAATGATTTGTTAATGAGACACTTTTGTCCTCATTTATGCTTCTAATGTCTAGTGTAATCAGCTGGAGGCCTTCACTTCAGCCACTCAGGCAGGACACTTGTGTTTTATCAGGTTACTCCTGAACTTATCAAATAAAAAGCCTCACAGGAATATTTTGAACATTATGATAAGCTGACAGAAAAGTCCTTTGAAGTAGACTCTTTTTTTTATACCTTTCAAACTCTAATATTCTGGTGAATGCTTATTAAACTTAAATTAAGGATTATCCCTAAATTAATGAACTTTGTGTTCAAAAGGCATGAATATTTACTGGAGTCTTTAATAAGAGCTATGGTTATAAACAATGATCACATATTGACTATTATCCTGGTTTGTTTGAGTAGAAAACTAAAACTAAAAATTGAAAATATGTAACAGATACACAGATAAAAGAAATAGTTTTAGAGGAACACAAAAATTGTTCTGTGTAAATTCCATAAATCTATAAGGATTCAAGCACAGTAAATTCACTGATTTTGTTTTTTTTTTCTTTTCATAGAATACACTAATATTGAGAATGATGACAAGCAATTAGTTCAGTAGTTGAAATTAAAGATTTGCTCATAGAAAAAGTTACTATCAAGAAAAATATGTGGCAGATATTTGTTGAATTGAAGCAGAAGTCTGGAAATAACAGAAAATAAGCATGTCATCATAAATCAAGCATCAGAGCAAGACCCTAATCTCATTGGCTTTCATCTAGGGAAATATAGAGAATATCTAATGAGAAATACTTTACTGAGACATGTTGTTAAAAAGCAAAACCTACAAGGTTAGCAGATTGTAATTAGAGACATTTTGAAATATGCTAGACTATGTAATTATTTGATTATCAGTACATATTAGACCACATAGAAACTTTAAAAAGTACTATTTTACTATTTTATTTATTTCCTCATCATATGTCACATATTTCTTAATAATAGGCAGTGTTTTAAATCTTAAGAATATTCTATAAATCAAGCATAATATATTTAAGAAACTTATGGTAATGAAAGAAAGAAGGAAAGAAAGAAAGAAAGAAAGAAAGAAAGAAAGAAAGAAAGAAAGAAAGGGGAGAGAGAATCAAACAAGCATTTTTAACCAAATTAAGATGTGATTATACACTTAAATGTACTGATGTATTGAATATCTTCTCTAAATTTATAAAGGAAGACATTTTAGAGTTCTCTTACATTTCATCATAAGCTTCAATAAAATGAAAATTAAGTGATTTTATTTTATATAGAGTAAAGAAATGTATACTTCAGACTTAGATGTAGTAGGTATGGAAATACACAAATGGAAAAGAGCTATTATGTTGTAGAAGAAAAATATTAGTCATTAAGTCTGTGAACAGAATGCTTACTTACCATGGAATGTCACAATAGCCTCTATGGTTGTGCAGTAGAAAATGAAGAGTAGGAAAAGAAAATTTGAAACTAAACTGAGATTTACTTTCAGTAAGATGCATTTTTGTGGTACGTAAATACTGGGATGTGTATAGCAGTATTTATGTCAGGAAGAAAAGAGTATAAATAGAACTCAATGTAGAAATAGCAATGTTCATTGAATGATTAAATGCAGATCATAATGTGTGATAATAATTTCAGTAAGGTCTTGGTTTCTTCAGGTTAATATATACTGTGAAAATAAGAATTTGGTTAGAAGGGTGTTGTAAATTATGAGCCCGATTATGGTTATATTAATTATATAATGCCAATTTTTGTATTGATCCTGCATCTAGGAGTTTGTCATATGTGTTTTTAAGTTCACTGGAGATATTAAAACTGAAGAGGTAAATAAGATTACTCTTAAAGCTGATATGTTCACTCGGAGACACTATGAAATCAACAGGATAAAAGATTATTAAAAAAAACGTATAGTGTGTACTCAGGGTACTCAAGTACAGTGGTGTACTTAAGAACTACAGAGAAAGTTGATAGTCAACATAGCAAATGTATAATGTTAATAAAATGATAAAAGAAATAACACAAGTCAGACATAATTAAATTCAGGGACATGGAGAGGTTGAATCATCTTTAATTGTGTTGACAATTGGTGGCATTGATAAAAGAAGTGATCACATTTTAAATCAGAGAGTTTGACTAGACCTAATCTACAATTTTATGTCATTATGAACAGCAAGCAGTGATTATATGCAACAGGAAATACTGTATATGATTTGAATACAGAGCATTATTTTCAGTGAGTGAAAGACTAAGGATGAAAAAAAAAAATCTTGTACACTAGGGATAAATATCAGCCAGTATACTTATTGTGCTCCCTAAACATAAATAAAAGTGGTGGTAAAGCATATCAACTTTTAATAGAGAAAATATGTATTGCAGAGCAATTTTTGAGAGTCAATTTATTCTAAGATATAGAAGATATGTTCAAAGAAAAGATCAAAAAAACCTCAAAGTTGGTGAATTCAGATTTTATGCTGGGCTTTCAGGGATAGTGACAGAAGACAATTTTTTATTGTTATTTAAAGAGAAATATATGGACTCAATCATAAGATTTAATGTTTAATATATATTTTAACTAAATAACACACAGAAATTTAACTGTTAACATGATCATGATAATATTTTCCAATAAATAAAACATACTTTTCTGATTCATTGACTATTTTAGAAGTTTATTAATACTTTTAAAGCAAGTGGAAGGTATAAGAATATACATACATACGTGATTTGTGAGCATAAACACATTATGGTTCTCAGAAGAAAAAGGCAAAAAACCTCAATGTGTGCTAGCACTAGAAATGGATCTACTTTTAAAGAATGAAGTAATTTATATTTTCATCATATTTAATGAACACCTGTTCTTGCTAAGATCATAATTTAAATGTCAGCATATGGTTTATAAAGTTTTTGGAATCCAAGAAATTGCCTATAATTCTTCTCACAGACTAAATGTTGGACAGGTTTGTTCATAACTACACCTGTTTCCAAGACAACATGAAATTCTCTCTTAAAACTATGGAAACCTTGAGACATGTAATTGGTGTTCATCATTGTGCAAGCCAAATTCTACATCCACAGGACAAGCGTTAATTGAAAGAGGTTATGTAGCTTCCTTCCCCCATGTTTCAATTTTCATACCCTCAAGGTTCAAAGTTCTTCAACATCTCTTACATGGAAGTTCTGTTTTAATATACCATACTATTATTTATGGTATATGTATCTGATTTCATTTTCAGTGTCAAACTCTTACCAAGTGTTTATCAGAATCAAGCACTGTTCTTCCTCTGTCCCGAATATACTAATGATTTTCTGTAAAGAAGGATTTCTGTAAACATTTCCTTTCAAAAACATGTACCAAGGGCCTTCAACAGACTTTCTTAATTAATTTCCAGGCTGACAGCTTAAAACTATACATTTTTGTCTTTTCTGAGCTTTACATAATACTGCTTAGAAATATACGATGAAAATATAAGATACTTAAAATCATCTAAATATTGGCTGAATATTATATGATATTTACTTTGAGTATACTCCTTGATTTCCCTCAAATTATCTATAAATACATAAATTATATACTAATGTTTATGCATTTATGTATACTTATGTATCTGAGAATTCTAAAGTGATAAATTGTAAATGTAATTACATGTGTATAGACAAAGTAATATACGGTAAGTAGGAAGGACACTATATGAAAGACTAATAACACTTATGTACTATTTTAAAAAATACAATCTAATTGATAGGTTCATATTGTCAGACATTTTTGGACCTATCATTCCCCAAATACTGACAGAGAGACTTATTATTATTTAGAAAAACTTAGGTGATTTGCAAAGCTACCACCCAACTACCTCTAACTAAATTAACCCTTCTATTCTAGTCCTTTTCTGCCACAGGGCTTCTCTCTCTCTCACTGGGTACATCCGACCTCCTTTGATCCAAATCATGGTGGTAAATCCCATGCTTCTCAATTCTTCCTCAGGGTTTCTGTCTCTGCCTTCAAGTACTGTCTTTTCTCTCCTGCCTCAACTATAGGCAGTCAGATCTTTACTATGCCAATCAAAAGGTGATGGAGAAGAGTGTTTACAAAATACTAAAGCAGGTGACGATCCATTAAAATACCAATAAAAAGTCCACAGGATACTCAGCTCTCTGCCTGTACAGAAATAAACATTTGAATAATATAAAGACAAACGGAACACGATGCACAAAATGATTTCCCCAATAGGTTGAATTTAACTGAAAGGTGAACATTTTTTCTGTATTAAAAATGTTCAAAATCAGGCAAATGATATAGTTGTTTTCTTTCACATTTAATCTTTACATATCAGTAAGTAAAACATTATGCTTCTCACCATAGGAAGAGGCTGATCAATTTAGAGACAATAGGAATGAGGGAAGGGTGGGTAACCAGTTTCATTTATTCCTGTCAAGGCAGTGGAACTTTCAGTGAATGTTCATGTATCAGAATCACATTGTAACAAATAGACACTAGAATTTGTCTTTCTCTCTTTCCACTTCCAAGCATTCATTAGTTTCTGTAGTTGGAGAAATCTACTTTTCTTCTGGTAGCCTTGTAAGGACATCTTTAAGGGATGGAATGAGATATTTCCAGTATGCAAAAATTCATGTTATCATAAAATTTTAACTTCCACATATAATTTCTAATTGTTTTGGACCATATTTTTTGAGGATAAGCAGTTAAACTTTAACATTCATGATTTTCTATATCTTCTTATATACTTATATACCTTTAAATGTTGACTGTCTCTTCAAAATTTTTCACGGTCAGAAGGGATATATGAACATTAATGTACTCAACCCTGATTTTTGCCATTATCATCCAAAAGATATTGTTGTTTGTAAATTAATGGATGTAGTAAAAGTGAGATAAAAAAAGGATTTTTCCTTTATATGTTTATGACTTTGTGTGAATGTCTTACCACATCCAAGAAAATAGAGATAGTATATTTTTCTTGGTAATGCTGTAAGAACTTCCAGGAATTGCTTTCAGAGAGATATTGGCTGAATACTCATTTAGTGGTCAGGTATTGATTTTGACATTAAAACTACTATAATGTATTACAGGATATGCCTCTGAAATATATTAACTATGTCTTTAGGCAGAACAAAAATGGATTAAAGAAGAAATTTTAAAAGGAATTCTGCAAGCAATGCTTATTGTTTGTTGTTTTAAAATTTTTCTTATATATAAATAATGATCTTGTACTAGGACAACTTTGAAAATGTGGGTAGTGTAGAATTTATATGAATATATAATTATATAAGGCTTTATGGGTTTCAAGAAAAGAAGATTATGCCATATATGCAGCACATAAAGAATATGCTAGAAATTTCAATAATTCAATATTCTATCCTTTCTTTAAGAATAACACAGTTACAATGATTAATATATTCATGTTCAAATACTATATTAGTTAAACTGATAAAAATTAAATATTAATTTTACTCTTTTTCTTATGTGAAACATTTGGTATATTATGCCATAAGTAAATTTCTTATAAAGAGAAATTTTACATAACTATTATTTTGCTAAAGAAAAGTTCTGACAAATTACACATCTGTTTACAAGATAATAATGAGAAAACTATTCTTCCCAGAATGAGAATCCCACCTCCTGATTAATTTTCCAAGCAGACTGCTGTAATTTTAATCTTGTATACTGAAAAATTCATGAAGCAAAATAAAAATAATTGGGTAACAAATTTTGAAATTGTACATCACAAAATGTTTATTACTTCATAGTGAATCTTGGAAGAAATCCATACCCTTACAGACAAAAGGCTGCCCGGGCTTTCATGTCGTTTGTTTTTCTCTCAGAATTTTAATGAAATTTGAAGCTCTTATATTTACTTCATAATCAGAAATTTGTGGCTAGCCACTGTATTTCCAAGAACAAAATCCACAACTACCATTCAACATTGCATGGCCAATTGGCTGTTTAAAGCCTCAAAAATTGTGGAGAAGTAACAGCATAATGTCAACTTCTGTGTTTTATCCAACATCTTTATACTACTAGGCAAATATCTGGGAATCCAAAAATGCAGCACTAACTTCCACTAACACAAGAGCTAAGCATGCCATCAGAAAGTACCTGAGGTTTATAGCATTTATTTCCTCACTTTGATTTAATTCTCTGATGTTTCCACCAATGAATTCTAAAATTGTCCTATTTTTAAAATTACATTTCTTTGAAGACCATAACATCTTTATAAAGCTACTAACATGTTAGAAAGTGATATTTTGGGTAACTTACACCCACCTGAGTGGATGTTCAAATATAGGCAGAATCAGAGCAAAGATAAGTTTTATCTGAGAGATAAAAGTCGTAAATTGCTCCTTCTTCTCTGATAAATACCAGGATCGAAAGTGACTTATGGAAGAAAACTATGTGTTTCTGCGTATGTTTTTACACAACAGTCCTTGATCAAATATAGTTAGAGAAGAAACTTAATCAAGAAATGATATAATAAACTGGGAGATATTCGGCTGACTAGCTGGCTCTCTACCTTAGCCAGTAAGCTTGCTTGCATAGTCTAATACTACCTGACTATGGAAAATGATATCCATGGTGTGTTACGAATTCCTGTATGAATTAATAATTATTCCAGTGTTCTACAGACATACCCACAAGCCAATCTTAATGAGGCAATTCTTCAGCTGAGTTTCTGTCTTCCAAGATGACTCAAGATCCTGTCGACAATAAAAAGATTCACCAGGCAAATGTGCAACTCATGTTGAAATATCTGAGTATGGGACATCATGGGAACAAAAAAGATGTGGCAATCCTATCTTCAATAATATGCTACTTTCCCTTATTGCTATTTCAGCAGTTGTGTAGGTGGAGTTATGTAAGCTATACCACTAGGGTATATCACATAGATGTGAAGTATCTATGAATAGATTCCAGGGTGACCATCAGTATCTATTTAGAAAAGACTGAAACAAGTCTGATGAAAACGTTGTGTACTCAGTAGTTTGCCCAATGTTAAAGGCAGCACTTACTTCTTGGTATTTAAAGGAAGCAAGCATGAGATGAAGTTTAAAAGAAGTTTATAAAATCTTGAAAATTGTATTATACCTTGAATTTTTTTTTCTCAAAGATGGTCTGAACTGAAAAGATTTAAATATTAAGATAAACACTTAAGTGTGGTTAATATGCCTAGTGAAACTTCATTTATGCAAACTAAATGTCTCTCCCAGCAGCTTTATCTTCTTGGTTAATAGTGAGACTGTATTCCCATGTCTCCTTCCCCATTGTGGGACTTAATCTGCCTTGGCCTTGTTTAGCCTCATGCATATTCTTATATTCCCTGTGAGTTTTATGTACACCTGATCCTGTGTCTGGAAAATAGTTGTTCCTTGGAGTTGTCCACCAATGACTTTAAGAACCTTGGCATTCTTTACCAAGTAGAGATCTGAGCCTTGAGTGAAAGGGAAGGTATATTGGGTAGGGTTTATACCTATCTGATAGGACATCATCAACATAAGCAACTTTGGTATGAAATGGTTTATTAATGGTATTAAAGGGAATCAAGGCAGGAACCACAACATGGTAGGAAGCTGGAGGCAGGATTTGAGAAAGAGGCTCTAGAAAACAATAGTGTTTATTGTCTTTCTCCTCATGGTTTTTCCAGTATGTCTTTTAAAAACAGTACCCAGGATGGACAGCCCAGGTATGTTGTTATTGCTCGCAATGAACCAGGTCCTCCCACATTAATCATCAATCAGGAAAATGCACCACAGGTCTGCTTACACATTTCAAACCTATGGAGCCATTTTCTCAACTCAAATTCTTACTTTCCAGATGACTCTAGGTGATATAAAGACGATATAACACTGGGCAGTTCATGAGTGATAAAAATATCTCATTTTGGCTTCGGTACTCCGAAGTCACTCCCTCCCTGCACACTATGGAATTGTGGTCCTTTTGTGATAATTTTCACTTACAGAAAGAAGTTGTTTCACTGATGAGGGCTCTGCAATGCACTAGCAAATGTGAAAGTGTTTGGTCACTGTGTTACTTTAGTAAAATAATAGTAGATTTTGTCCTAAGACATATGATGTGTCTAGTCTAAGGTTCTTAGATCAAAGGTTTCACTTCAAATAGTACACCTTAATTCTATTCAAACCGAAGCTGACCACTCTGAAAATGTGTGCAACACTGTAACATCAATGAGAATATCTTGCACTCAGGTTGCTATTGTACCTCACAGAGCTAAAAGCAGGGTGAGATGGATGGCGACTCTTCTCCTCTGTAGCATGTGTAGAGCATTCTGGCATTATGAAAGCTAGTCATGAGAGGTAAAGCATCTAGTTGAGCATAATCTCAATGTCACCATGTGTGTTATCATAAATATGTGGTGTCTTCAGGAATAAAGCCCAACCATAAAGCTGGGGTGAGTAAATAGTATCATTAGCAATAAATAGCCTGTGATTTAAAATTTAGATATGTATGTTAGCATTGAAATATCCAGAATTCAGGGAGCCAGGAAAGGGGCCCGGGTAAGAAAGAAAGAAAAAATAGAATACAATATAATAAGCAGTAAAGGGAAAATTAGGGTAGGATTAATCGAGGAAGACAATTAAAGGCAGGGAAGAAAAGGTAGTGTTGGAGAAATAACAAGCAACTAAAGACCAGTTATTATGTAAATAATAATTGTATGTAAATAATAATAAATAAATGTATGTAAATATAATACTGAAAAACCCTAAAGAATAACCACATGTAAAACAAAATCAAACAATACTTCATAGTTCCCAACATGGACATCACATGCCTTTCATACCAGTAATATGAAACACTTCAGTTTTCTACTCTGGTTCTACCATCAAAGAGCTAAAACAAACAGGCTAATTTTCACATATGGTTCCCCTTTTCAATAATTACTAGTGATTTTATTGAAAAATGTGCTCCCTGGTGTTGAAGATAACCAAAGCTGTTTTCTATTTTGCTTTCTAAGAAATATTTTTACTTTTCTAAATGAAAATAAAGGCTGATTATAGGATGAGGAGATTTTTAATAATATGGTATTTTATATTTACTCTGTAACTTTTAAATAAAATGACACATTTAAGATTCTAGTTTTTTTTTCTTTCTTTTTTTTTTTTTTTGGTTTTTTGAGACAGGGTTTCTCTGTGTAGCCTTGGCTGTCCTGGAACTCATTCTGTAGACCAGGCTGGCCACAAACTCAGAAATCCGCCCGCCTCTGCCTCCCAAGTGCTGGGATTAAAGGTGTGCGCCACCACTGCCCGGCAAGATTCCAATCTTGCCTGTACATCAGCCAAATAGTAGTTATTGACTGCTCACTTTTTGATTCTGAGTTATAGCATTGAGCTCCACGGTCTTTTCTATTTATAATTTATCACCAGACCTCATGTTCCATGTCTCAGTGAGGCAACGCTATGCATATTATGTATATATTTCCACTTTAAAATCACAAGGAGTTTTTATAAAATTGTATTATATTTGAAATATTCTAATTGTTCAGAATTATATTTTCTTACTTTCTTTTTGAAAATGTTGATGAAACAGGCATAGAACTTATTTTTCTGAAAATGAAAGCCAACATACACAGCAAGGGTACATTAGAGAGCTGGAAACTTAGATATGCCTATCTTGTACTTACATTATATTACAGATTTATCTACAGGTTTTAATTTACCTTTTTACTCACTTTTTATTTGTTTATTTTTTACTTTGGTGGTAGCTTTTAATTTTCTAATTATATTTTGAGATTGTGATTACATCATTCCTTTCTTTTCTTTATTTTCTCTAGAACCTTTTTACATCCTCTTATTTTTTTTCACATTCATGGCTTCATTTTTCTTTAATTGTTACATACAGATATGTGATTTGTGTGTGTGCCTGTGCGTGTGTGCACTTGTAAATACATAAGCATAACCATTCAAATCTGCTCAGTCAATATATTGTTACTTGTATGCAAATGTTTTCAGGAATGTCAATTTTGTAATTGGTAAGCAATTACTGTGCTTTGAAGCCATGTACCAAATGTACATTCTTCTTTGCGTATGTTAAATATTTTGGTCATAATTAGGAAACATAATTGCAGACTACTCAAATGGGGTCACAGACTAAAACACAGAAGCTAAAATTAATTAGAAATAAAAATTAACTTCTAAAGAAAGAAAAAATAAAACATCTGTAATGAAAACATCATTTTGACAAAATAGAAGGAACAGAATATTTAACCAATACATTTACCCTGGTATGTATGTAAACACACATATACTCTGGCCATTTATATTAAGACCTTGGACCACATGATTGTGGTTTCTCCATAAGTAAACTATATAGCAACTGAACAGATATAGTTCTGAAAAGAACCTCGAGTAATTTGAAAGAAGTTTACTACCAGGATTTTCCCTTGCTTGGGACAATCTTCTTTAAAGTATGTAAATGGTTAGAGCATAATCTGCTTTGCTCACTTTCTAATAGTTAAAATGTAATATATAGTGAAAGTCAACAATCCCTAATGACACATTGTAGCAGGATATTTATTCTGCTACATTGTATTCAAAGTGGAGCTTAGTGATTAGGTAGTAGAAGAGAAGGTGGGGCTGGGAGAAGAAGAGAGGAAGGGGAGGGGAGAAAAAGAGGAAGGAGAGGGGAGAAAGAGAGAAAGGGGAGGAGAAAAGGAAAGAGGCTATGGACCATGGAGAACTACGGATAGGTCAAAAGCTGTCCTAGGTAGCAACTTCTATCAAAAAGTTAGATATTGGTTAACAAATATAATTGTGTGAGCATCTTGTTAATTGAGCATTTCTAAATATAGAAATCCCTTAGATAATCATTAAGTGTTAAGAGTCTTATTTCTACCAGGTACTGCGAGGATGGCAGATATTGTCTGAGGTTCAGCAGAGCTTTGTGGATTGGCGGAGCCATCCCCCATTCTGGTATCTCATGGGTCTAGCTGTGGCATGCCTGGCCTCTGTCAGGTTCGAGCTGTGGCACACATAGCTTCTGGCTGGTTCTAGTATGGAACATGGCAGCCAGAGCTAAGCAGAGCTGCCTTGCTGATTAGATAGCCCACCCAGGCCAAGGCTCTTCTAGATATCACCCCTACAATACATCAAGATTATTATTTGATTGAATGTTTAAGTACCGTGCCTAGATAAGTTGAAATGTATAAATGACCTTCATATTTTATATCTGTTAAATTACTTTAATCCATAATATGAAAACAACTTTTCACCTCAAAAATATGATTCATGACAGAATTTCAAATGGCAATCTTATTTGTCACATATGGAAAGAGCCACAAATGACCACTATTCCCATTCAAATGTTTTGGAGTAATTTTCTTTAGAGAAACAAAGGTGAATTCAATAATTAAATATACCTTCACAATTACTAGAATATGTAAACTTAATAATTGAAATTGCCAAGACCTTGTAAGGACAGGACTAAAGACTTTGGGTTTTGCTGGTAAGGGTATAAAATAGTGCAATCAATATAATCAATATTTCAGAAATAAGTATAGATTTAAAATAAAATATTTATATGACAACTATTTCACTACTAGACACAATACAATGTATTCACAAACAAATAATACTAAGTGGATTAAAAAATACTCCTAATAATTAAATTTGAAGGAATTGTTGTTTGAAGTCATTCAGAGCTAAATCAAGATAATGATGAGTGTAACAATATAAATGAATCATAAGATATTGTTATTATGTAAAGACCTGTGTGCCAAAAAGTATACAAGATTGTAAGATGGTATAGAATGTGATAATACCCAAACCCCAGTATGTACTTAGACAAAAAATAGTAATAAATAGGACTTACATAGAAAATATTTTTTTCTATTAAGCCTCTTTTTAAATTTAGGCAATTTGCACAATCTTTATTATCTATTTACAACTACTTGACTGGATTCATAGTTGTCTTTAGAACTGGCCCCAGATATTCCATTGTATTTCAAGGTTTTGTGAAGATTTCCATAACTCTCCTGGTAAGTGGAGTCTTGTGTTATGATCTGTGACTATGATAGCGTATAACCCATAAAGACAGAGGTGATTTGTTTAAAGGAGATGACTCCTAGGCAAGCTTCTTTTGTATACCTGATTTATGCTCCAAAGGCAAAGATGGATGGCATCAGTGACATTTTACTACACTTATGTTCATGTATGATGTCGTCTAAGGAAGCCATAAGAATTATGAAAAAGGTTTACAGCACAAATAATTTCATGCTCTACTGATACAGAAGGTCAGGATCTTTGTTAGTGGGGATGACATCATTTTTTTTCACTTTATATTGTGTTATCATACTGTAACAGTAAGTTTGACATTACCTGTGACTTAGACAATTGTTGCCTCTCTTTTCCAAATGAATTCCTATTAACAATTCATAATTGTGAACTATATTTAAACATTGTTTGCATAGCATAGACCTGTGGCAACTGACTTTTCCCACTGAGCCACCTTACTGATCCCTTGTTTGTACTTCTAAAATATCAGTCTTCTCTTATGTCTTATTCATGAATGAATGGATTCCTTTTATTGACTTATATACTTAATGTAGTTTGTGTTTACAGTAATGTTTTTTCAAAACTCTTATCTGTATATCTACAGTATTCATAAGAAATTAGTGATTATGAAATACATTGTGTTAAATTTTTGTTGACTACATGAATGGTAGCTGATGGCAGATATATGATTACATATATTTCTATGCTATATAATATAGAAACAATATAGCATTTTATTGCCTCATAATGGCTTCTGAATTAAACTAGATAAAATTATAATTCTTCTTATTAATACCAATAAATAATATGTAGACCTTGAATCAAATTTATTTTGCTTGTTCTTTCAAATGAAAGTAAACAAAAATATAATTTTTGATGTATCAAAATCTTTGTTTTCCCTCAACATTATGCTCTCAAAACAAAATTCAATCAATTTGGTAATGCCAGATTACTTACTTTTTAATTTATACTTAATATGTCATTGTATGACTATCTATTTCTATACTCCTTAATATATATTTGAGTTATTATAATATTTTACTATAAATTATTGAGAAAATTGTAACCTTTTCTACATATATGAACATGTATACACATATGAGAGCATATATGTATAGTATATAATCAAACATACCTGTAAGCATTATTAATTAAACGACTGTTTCAATCTCATTGAATGTTTCCAAGCACATTTCAAATTAATTATATCTCCTTTATGGGTTTGATGCTACACTAAAGAAATACTGGATTGATAATTTGATTAATAGTGAAAATTCATCTCATGCAGACATATTACTAGTTCTCTGAAGTTAGGATTTTTTTAAAGTTTTTAACCAAGAAATGTTCCTGTCCAAAAAAATGTCAGGGGCAAAAAATGAAGCAGAGATTGAAGAAAGGGCCATCTGGGAACTGCCCCACATGGGGATCATCCTGTCTGCAGACACCAAATTGAGACACTGTTGCTGTTGCCAAGAAGTATTTGCTGACAGGAACTAGGGGTGGCTGCTCCTTGGGAGGTCCAGCCAGCAATAGACCAGTACAGATGTGAATGCTTGGAGCCAACTATCAGGCTGAGATCAGGGACCCTGGAGGGGGAGCTGGTGGAAAGACTGGAGGAGCAGAGTGGGATTGCAACCGATAGGAAGAACAATGTCAGCTGGCCGGACAACCCAGTGCTCCCAGGGACTAGACCACCAACTAGAGAGTGTACAAGGAGGGAACCAGATACATAGATAGCAGAGGATTGCTTTGTCTGATATCAATGGGTGAGGTGGTCCTTGGTACTGTGGAGGTTTGATCACCCAACATAGAGGGATGCTGGTGAAGTGGGGAGAGGGAGGGTGGATGAGGAGCAGGTGGGAGGTGGGAGGGCAGATGTGGAATGGTGGAATTTATAGAGGGACAACCAGAAAGTGGGATATCATTTGAGATGTAAATGAATGGAATAATTAATAAAAAGTAATTTAAAATTGCTTTATTTATTTACATTCCGAATGCCACCTCCCCCAAGCCAGTTCAGTTGCCTGATATCCATCCAAATGCTATAGCCTGAGAGCCTCCAAAAAGGTCCACAGTAAATAAGGGCACAGGAGGCCTTTTCTAACCAGAGAAACAGGAGGTCCACCCTAACCAGAGACAACACTGCCTGCCTCCTGGGGTCTCTCTCCCTTTCAGCTTTTTTAGTCTCCCCTAATTCAACCTTAGTGGTTCCCAACTTCAGTCCAACTTCAGTCTCAGTCAACTTCTGATACAGCCTCTCAGGGGACGGCCATGCTAGGCTTCCATCTGTAAGCACATCATGGCATTAGTAGTAGTGTCCGTCATCCCCCATGAGTTGTATCCCAAGTTGAGCCAGTCATTGAACTACCTTTCCTTCAGTCTCTTCTCCATGCTGTTCTTTTAAACAGCAACAATTCTGGGTCAGAAATTTTGACTATGGGTTAGTAACCCCCATCTCTCCACTTGAGGCCTTGTCTGTCTGCTGGAGGGGGACTCTGCAAGTTCCCTCATCCTAATGTTGGGCATTTTTGGCTAAGGCTACCCCCAATGAGTTCTGAAAGTCTCTTAACTTCCAGGTCTCTGGTTTGTTCTAGGGGTTCCCCCCCCCTGCCACCTCTCTCCCCATGAGGCTGCTTATTTCTGTTCATGAGCATAGAAGATCTTACAATCTTCTGAGGGTATTTTTTTTATTTCTTTTCACAGGGATTTGAATTTCTTGTCCAGATCTTTCACTTGCTTGATAAGTGTTACACCAAGATATTTTATACTATTTGTGGCTACTGTAAAGGGTGCTGTTCCCCTAATTTATTTCTCAGCCTGATTATCATTTGTACATATATATATATATAAAAGACTACTGATTTGTTTGAGTTAATTTTATATCTAGGCACTTTGCTGAAGTTGTTCATCAGCTGTCATAGTTCTCTGGTGGAATTTTGGGCATCACATATGTATACTATCATATCATTTGCAAATAATGATGCTTTGACTTCTTCCATTCCAATTTGTGTCCCTTAGATCTCTTTTTCTTGTCTGATTGCTGTGACTACCTTTAAGTACCCTATTTAATAGATAAAGAGTGTGCAACTTTGTCTTGTCCCAAATTTTAGTGGTATTGCTTCTAGTTTATCTCTATTTAATTTGATGCTGGCTGTTGGTCTGCTATATATTGCTTTTATTATGTTTCGGTATGTGCCAAAAATTCCTGATTTCTCCAGAACTTTTAACATAAATGAATTTTATATTTTGTAGAAGGATTTTTCACCATCTAATGAGATGTTCCTGTGGGGTTTTTTCCCTTGAGTTTGTTTATATAATGTATTACTTTGGTGGAGTTTCATTTTGAACCATCCCTGCATCCCTGAGATGAAGCTTACTTAATTATGGTGAATAATGGTTTTGATGTGTTCTTGGCTTCAGTTATTCAAGAATTTTACTGAGTATTTTTGCATTGATATTCATAAGGAAGATTGGTCTGAAGTTCTCTATCTTTGTTGATTTGTGTGTGTGTGTGTGTGTGTGTGTGTGTGTGTGTGTATTGCTTAAGTGTCAGAGTAATTGTGGCTTCATAGAATAATTTAGGTAATGTTCCTTCTGTTTCTATTGTGTGGAATATTTTGAGGAGAATTGGTATTAGCTATTCTTTTAAGGTCTGGTAGAATGTTGCATTAAAACCATCTGGCCCTTGACTTGTTTTGGTTGGGAGATTTTTGATGACTGTTTTCATTGTTTTATGGGTTATGAGACTGTTCATATAAGTTACCTGATCTTGATTTAACTTTGGTATATGTCAGTCTAGAAAGTCATCTATTTCATCTAGATTTTCCAGTTTTTTAGAGTATAGGCTTTTATAGTAGGTTTGCATGACTTTTTGAATTACCGCAGTATCTGCTGTTGTCACACTTTTCATTTCTTATTTTGTTCATGTAGATACTGATTCTGTGCCCTTTAGTTACTTTGGGTGAGGGTTTATCTATCTTGTTGATTTTCTTAAAGAACCAGCTCTTGGTTTTGTTGATTCCTTTTAACATTCTCTTTGTTTTTAACTGGTAGGTTTCAGCCTTGAGTTTGACTATATCCTGCCTTCTATCACTAATAGGTGTATTTGTTTCTTTTTGTTCTAGAGCTTTCAAGTATGTTGTTAAGTTGCTTTTATGGTATCTTTCCAAATTTTTTATGAAAGCACTTAATTCTATGAATTTTCCTCTTAATACTACTTTCATTGTGTCCCATAAGTTTGGATATTATGTTCCTTCATTTTCATTGAATTCTATAAAGTCTTTTTTTTTTCTTTATTTCTTCCCCGACCAAGTTATCACTGAGCAGAGAGTTGTTCAGTTTCCAAGATGTCACGAGCCTAGTATGTTATCTGTTGTGAGTAGGTTGTGATAAGGTTTAGTATCCTCGTGCGGAGAGGAGCGACAGGTCCTCTCCACTCAGAAATCATATACAGGATTGACTGTGAGAAGGGAAAGAGTATGCCAGAGATGGAGGTTTGGTATTTAATTGCTCTTAAATAATGCACAGCAAACAATACATTATAACCAATGCCAAAGCTATTGTGACAAGGAGGTATTGCCACATTCTCTATGCATTGCCTCTATCAATATCAGTACAATAAATGAAAATAATAAATTGCTAATTACCAAAGAAATAAGCATAGCAATAAGTACATCATTATTCGTGAGTTATATGACCTGAGTCCTTATGACTTCAGCTTCCAGCAGCTCGGGTCTGGAGATTGCTTGACCAAGTTGGAGGCATTGGTCTCTTGGCTGCTGCTTTGATGATCCATGTTGCAGAGTACTCGGTCTCTCAGCTGCAGAAGAGGCCTGAATGGAGGATCACACTAGCCAGTCATAGCTACCAGTGTGATACAGTGCTCCGGGCAGGGGCTCCTCTTTTATGCTTGAATTGGGGTTACAGCTGACGTGCACAGCAGATAACCAGAGGCTTCTGGTTATCTCCGGGTTATGACTTCATTGCAGGTGAACTTTTGATTATCATAATACTTTAAAACATGTCCAAACTTGTTTTCTGGACTTGTCCAGACTTGGTTTCTTTCCTATTACTAAAATGGCGACCCCATAGCAAGACCAGGAGACTTAACTAACCCAGACCCAAGGGATCTTCCAGATACTGAGCTACCAACCAGGAGCATACACTGGCTAGTCCAAGCCCCTAGCACATATGTCTTTCTGGCCTGGCCACAATGGAAGAAGATATGCTTAAACTTCTTGAGATATGAAGCATCAGAGAACTTGGAGATGTGGTTGGGGGAGCACCCTCTTGGAGGCAAGAGGGAGGAGAAATGGGATGAAGAACTGTGGGAGGGTATACTGAAGTGGGGACAATGACTGGAATGTAACTAGTATAATAACTTAATAAAGACAAAACCAAACACCAAAAAACATGAACTCCATTAGGAGCTATCTTCAAATCTGTCTACCAGATTATTCTCAAATCCATATTTATAAATCAGTATTCTCTAGAGAAATAAAGTTATAGGAGTTTTATATCTCTGTTCATTGATAAGAAAAAAAATATATACAAAATATGTTTACTTCTCCATATCTGTAGGTATAATAAAATACTATTAGAATTGTCAACAGATTTGGTAAATTATATCATCAGAGATAAGCAAAAACTAAAACCAGAAATGTCAGTGATATAATTAAATTTGATAACAAAGACCTAAGAATTATGGTCTATAATGTTTAAAGCAAGAAATGATTTATTGGGATCATCTCAAAACAGAGGAACTTCTACATCTCCTTGACTTAAGATATTGGATGATGTACCAGTCTTGATTTTGCTCACTTACCTAAGTGAAACTCTCTTTTACAAACATTCAGTGACATCCAAATCCAACATTTTATCAAGTGTCTTAGTTAATTATCTTAGTCAGGGTTTCTATTCCTGCACAAATATGACAAGTTGGGGAGAAAATGATTTATTCAGCTTACACTTCCACATTGGTGTTCATCTCCAAAGTAAGTTAGGACTGGGACTCAAGCACTTCAGGAAGCAGGAGCTGATGCAGAGACCATGGAGGGATGTTATTTACAGGCTTGCTTCCCCTGGCTTGCTCAGCTTGCTTTTATGTAGAACACAAGACTACCAGGCCAGGAATGGTATTACACACAATGGGCCCTTCCACCCTTGATCACTAATAGAGAAAATGCCTTAGAGCTGGATTTCATGGAGGCATTTCCTCAAGGGAGGATTCTTTTTCTGTGATAATTCCAGCTTGTGCTAAGCTGACACACAAAACCAGCAAGTACACCAAGTATAACATATGTTTGCCTTACTCCGAAGGCAAATCTAAAAAAAAAAAAAAACAATTACATGGTGTTGTTTCCAGTCGAATGTCTATGTTCTCAATATTTCCAAGAATTTCCCTTCTTAGTGAAATTTCATCATTATGTAGAAATGATACAATGAGTCAGTAAACTTTATGTTAAAATATTTCTTAGGTAATAATGAATGTCATTGTTTTAATTTTTTTCCTGGCCTAAATTAGAGACATGCTTAAAAAGTTCATAAACTTCATCTTTCATTCCTTTCTTCATCTACCTGCAACATCTGTTTTATTTCCTCTTCTAAGTGAGATTGAAATATTTGGACTCTTCTTGTTACTTAGCTTTTATATGTCTGTTGATTATAGCATGGTTATCCTGTAGTTCATAAATATTTTCCACCTTTAATTGAATGCATACCATGAGTGTCTTTCTGGATCTGGGTTACCTCACTCAGAAGGATATTTCCTGGTTCCATGCATTTGCTGAAATTTTCACAATGTCCTTGTTTTTATTTCCTAAGTAGTATTCCATGTACCACATTTTCTTTATTCATTCTTTGGTTGAGGAACATCTAGATTGACATGTAGTTGAGAGGTGGGAAGGAAAACATGGGTGTAAATCAGGTGTGAGGAGGAGGGGAGTGGGAAGAGAGAATGAAACTCTGTGAGGAGCATCTCTTGAACTAGCTGGGGACCTAAAGCAAGTTATGCTTCAGAGAATCTATGGGTTGACCATAGCTGATACTTCTAGCAGCAAGGAATACAGAGACTTAAGTGGCCACCTCATGTAGCCAGATGGGCTCTGGTGGATGGGAAAGAACACCAGCCCACCCACAAAACCTTCTACCCACACTTTGTCCTGACTACAAGATGTGCAAGAAAAAAGATGGAGTGATGATGAGAGAATGGCCAACCAATGACAGGCCAAGTTTGAGATCCATCACATCATAGAGCGCTAGCCCCTGACACTAATAATGAAATGCTGACATGAGCTTAGTATAACTATTTTCTGAGAGGCTTTATCCAGCAGCTGACAGAAATAGATGCAGAAGCCCAAAGGCAAATGTTGAGGAGAGCTCAAGGAGTCTTGTGGAAGAGTAAGGAGAATGATTGAGGGAGCTGGAAGAGTCAAGGACAGCACAAGAAGACCTACAGAATAAACCAACTTGGGCCCATAGGGGCTCACAGAGACTGAACCACCACTCAAAGAGCATGCGTAGGTCCTAGGCCCTCTACACACTTGTAGCAGATGTGCAGTTTGGTCTTCATGTGGGTCCCCTACCAATTGGAGCAGGGGCTGTATCTGATTCTGTGACTTGCCTTTGGATTTCTTTCCCCTCAGTGGGCTGCCTTGTTTGGCTTTAGTAGGAGAGGATAAATGGAGTCCTGCTGTCACTTGATGTGCCAGGTAAGATTCATAACAATGGGGGCTCTCCTCTGAGAAAAAAAGTACAGAGTGATGCAGGAAAGGGAGTTATACAGGTGGGACTAGGAGGAGAGCAGGGAGGGGTACTGTGATCTGAATATAAAGTGACTAAATAAATGAATGAAAAATGATTTATAAACCATTTTCACTGATGCTTACTACTAGTAAAGTATACACATTCCCTTCATTTTAGCAATGATTATATTAAGGTTGTGAATTATGTAGACTGGACTTACTCAATACTTCTGAGGACAAAAATGAGAACATTTTCACTGAAACTTTTCTTATTCCAAACTGAAACTTTGTTTAACAAGCCAGGTTATGTCTACTGTAACCCTGTCTTGCAAAGCAACTTGTCCTAGATCTCCATCTGTAGTGACAGACTGTGAAAGAGTAATTATTAGCTACTGTCATTATTTTGGAAGGATCAGTGTTCTTCATCTATTGAAAATTTCAACCAAAAATCAAAGGACTCCATTGTGTTAATTGCACATCAAGGGAGGTCTTTGGAGACCGTAGATACCAAAAGATTAAACAAGGAGACAAGCAGTTTGGTTCTTGTGAATTTTTATCTCCTTATTATTATGATCCTGATTGATGCCTAGGCATCTGCAGAATAAATGCATGCATGAGTTGAAGGATAGTTTATGTTCCTTTAAATAATATATTTTAATTTACTGTGACATATTTCTGGATATTATATTTCTCTTCCCAGTTTCAAAGTTAGGTCTCCAATTAATATTTTCTTAGTATATAGAAGATTTGTGAATTTTCTTCATTTTTAAAGTAGGGAAGAAGTGTTGTGCAATTCACACCCACTTTACTCTCAATTAGTCAGAGTTATACATAAAAATATGGATGGCATTTTGCACATCACAGCTTGCTGACAGAATATACAATTAGGTTTGATTCATAGCATTTATTAAGGTTCCTATTTTTTCCTAATTAGTCTGTATAGATTTGTAAATGTAGAATCTGTCACTTGCATAATTTTTTAAATACTCAGCTGAGAGCATTGAGATTTCTGTAAAGCAGAGTCACAACAATACTTCATTGTGCTCAGAGGAATTCAGCTAAATAATGATAGATTCACTAGACCATTTATTTTCTTAACATATTCGTGTCAATCTCCTATTATCCTTTCCCCAGTTCTGACATATGTGTTAAACTATAGAATGTTTGAGATAGAAAGACAAGGAGATATTTATTTCTGAACATTTATTTAGCAAGAATTGAAACAATATAATTACTAACCTTTTCCCTTCATCTTTCTTTCCTTCTTTCTGTTCAAATTTCAAATTATTTTAGATCAAGTTCCACATCATATTTATCCAAGTTAACTTAATTTATTTGTCTTTTTACATTTCTTGTTATTGTTGAAAATTCAAGTAATAAATTTTAATTGTGGTTTTCTTTCCTCCAACTCCTCCCAGACCCTTTCAGCTTTCTACCCACCCAAATTCACTTCACTGTGCACCACCATTTCTATGTTTTATTGAAAAATCCTCAGTATCTTAGAATTGATCAGCTTAGATACAGTTATAAATAAATTATTTTGCATCGATGATGTGTACATTTCAATATAGGGAAAGAATGAAAAGTGACTAAGTTTGTAACTTTGGAGGCTGAACAAATGGTGCTGAAATTTTTAGCCTATTTGTATTGTTTATCAGTCTAAGATATTTATTCCCTACTGATTGTTCGTCTTTAAAATAAGATGAATAAAAATAAGATGAATAAAAATAAGATGAATAATCTCATTTTAAAAGGCAACAAAATTTCTCTAATAAAATGATTATTTGATGTTGGAGCGATTATATATATATATATATATATATATATATATATATATGATTTATAGAATTAGTCGCGACTCTAGAAATGATTGATTTTTAAGATTAAATAATTTGTTGTAGTTATTTTATGCTTATTATATTCATATTATTTTAACTATTTAGCACCAGCTATTGTAGTATCTTCCTCATCATTACTGTCATCAATCAATAATATAAATGCCTACATGCTCATTTCCCCATTAATAATAAGGAAGTAAATGTCAATTTTTAAGTTAAGGAGATAGAATGGTATGTTTGTGACGAAATATATTTACTGTCTCAAAATTCAGAGCTGAAATATTTTAAAACCACTAGACATTTTATATGACTATATGTATATATTTAAATATATAAAAAATAAATTAATGATAACCAAAATAAATACTGAAGTTTAGCTAAGTGTTCTACCCTCCTTTAAAAACAACAACAGTACAATTCACACGATGTCACATAAATTTTTTACTTCCTCAGGCCAAGTAGAGCTACCTCAGAGGGTCAATCTTTAATTTTATGTAAGAATTTATACAAGTACAGGTTAACTTCACCACCTGTCAATGTGGAGACAAGCATTCTAGACCATTTATGATTTTATCAGAATAAAGAATAAAGTCACATGGTAGAATATGAGTAATATATTTAAAAACAACATATAAATATAAAGATCAAAATCCATACATAAATGCAATGAGCTAAAGTTTGTTAATAATTATAGTAATGACCACTCTCTTCAATAAGTTACTGTTTGCTTATTGTTCAGAAAATTTGTATTTTAGAATATTCCATATTTTTAACAATTTTTCTTGAATATATACAGAAGTTTTCTATTCTGTGAAAAGATATTGTATAAGTATCTCAAAATTAAACAGCATCATTTCTTCAGTGAATGATCAATTACTAACCAAACTTTTAAGCCACTCTCTAATTTTGTGCTATTTAAAATCCTTTACCAGAAATATCTTAGATTATTTGTTCCTTCATATTTTTACCAAATTGTATCATGTTCAGTCTTTTATAGTACCCATTATTTGTGTATCTGTTTATAACTTTGATTAGAGCTGTTATTTAATAGTAGTCAGTGAATTGTGTTAGTTATTACAAATATTTTGTTGGCCTCCAATCTTCTAAAGTAAAACATCAGCTCAAATGATATTATTTGATCATATACATAGGTACTATTGATTTTTAAATGGTTTCAAAATTAAATAACTTTTGAATATATGGTATAAAGAATATCCACATGACCCAAGTATAATGGTTCTTATTTTAGCATTAGAAGATAAATGTCAAACTCTTATGTTAGTTTTAATATTATATCAATTATAGTCCATGTTTTATTCATAAGCCTTCATTTTTATCTAATGTCTTTTTTTCACTTAGTATCAAATTACCTCAGAAACTTATCTTTATAGAGGTCTATTACCTGTAACAATTTCAAACCTCTGTGATTTTGGCATATTTGAAACACACCTACTAGGTACCATTTCAAAATTTCCATTGTGAGTACATTTCTTCAATTTTGAATGACGTTTTCATCACTTTAGGTCCCCAGTCAACATTACTGTACTCAATGATATTAGGCTAACTTATCTCACCTGTGTAATGTTGCTTAGGACTCAGTACTAGAGATTTACTTTTTTCTCTTTCTTATTGTAATCACAGGACAAATTCAAAGTGAAATCTATGCTCAAAGAATGGGAGCGAATCATTATAATTATTGGAACAAAGTAGTTATATAGATTGTTTGGAATCAATCTACATAGAAGAGGTCTCTTTTTCACTATTTAAGAATTTACTGCCAACAATATTGGCACTGAAACATTTGTTTCATATTATGTAATATTAATTAGTATCATTTTATTGTTTTATCAGTTACTGGTCAGTGTCCAAGTAGAGTTTGTATTGTCATTTATTTTAGAGTCTCTACTCACTTAAAAATTATATAGATAAACATTGTATTTTCATAAGGTCATTTCAGGACTATGTAACATAGTTCAAATTATTGGAATATGATAATTCAATTTTTAAACTTATTGGTTTTGAAACTTCAAAACCATTTACACATAAGGTTTGCTTGCTGTTTTAAAGTCTATGATAATCATTTATTCCAACACAGGGTACTTAGTGTCTTGAGCTTGCATTTTTTATTTTATTGTTTTGTATTGAATTTGTATTGCTGTTGTTTAGTGTTTTATTTTAAATTCTTGTTCTTTTGAAAGAAAAAGAAAGATCATGAAATTGTGTGCATGAGGAGATGAAGAAATTCTGGAGTAGGGAAACTAATATGATCAAATATATTTCATAAATTTTTTAAAGAACATATTTATTAATAAAATAGGCAAAAATGTCCACCCTGTGCTCCTTTTTCTTCTGCATATAATAACAGATCCCAGGACAGCCATGTGGATGGGATTACAGCACACTTTGTTCAAAAGATATTTATACATATTTTATTGCATAAAATATACTTAATAATTTACATACAATGCTTTGAACTTTAAGTAAAATGTAAAATTAATTACCCAATACATAAATTGTGGTATATATGTCTCCATTTGATTCCTATGAAATACGTGGGAAAATGTGACTCAATGGTCCCTATTAGTAGATTTAGACACAATATCATATGAACTTCATTCCAGGATTACAACAGGGGAAAGATGCTTTTTCACTGTAAACAAGAAATAATACCATCTATTTCATAGGGTTTTTATAAAAAAGTAAGAAAGTTGGTACATATATTAATTATAGTTTATAGTTATTGATAATATTCAGTAGTTTATTATTAACCCTGATTCAGAGATATAAAAGACAGATATGAGGCTAAACATAGTTAAGAGAAGATTTTTGAAAAGTGAAAATATGAAACAATATGTATTTGTATATAATAATGTGAAAAAATAAGTAACAAAAACTCCCCTCAAGAGAAAAAATAAAACAAACAGAAAACAAGTGAACTCAATGGTAAAACAAATTATTTAGAGTTTCTCAGTGAATATAAAAGCCACTCCCTCAGGAATTTGATAAGAGGTATATGACATTCTGTTGAAGTAATTAAAGAATTTAACTAAGAATTAATTTAATATTTAATTAATGAATTAAAGAAAATTAAGTAAACTCTCTACAAGACAAAGTTTGCTAAAACTAAAGAAATTTTACTGATTTTACTGATAAAACCAGGATATCTACAAAAGGAAACAGTAATTATTAATCAAGATGTCAAGATGACAAAAACGAACAACAAAAAATTCAGCTATTCCCTAAAGATTAAATACCTGAAGAGCTGGAGAACAGGACGCATGTCTGTGCATAAGAATGTAAATAGACTTCAGGCTTTGTACTGCATATAATTAATTCATTGAACCTCTCTCTTTTCTCTCTCTCTAGAAACCTTACAATAAAATATACAAACAAGACTAGTGAGATGTGTTAGCGTGTAAAATTTCTTGCTGCCAAGTCTGAGGACCTGAGATTGATCCTCCAAATCCACATAAAAGGAGAACCAACCTTTCAAACTGTATTTAGACACAAAGATAGAATGTATTCAAAAATAAAATTTGAAAGGAGCTTATTCTTTATCACTAGAAGTAGATTTTTCTGAAGGATGTGGGTTTTTAAACAAAAATCCCCAGGCCATGTGTAGACTCTATCTCTTACATTTTTTAAAATAAACTTTAATAAAATACTATTGTTCTACATTCTCCTTTCTTTTTCTTCCTCTTGCATCTTACATGTATTTACTCTTTATTTCATTCCATACTCCCCTCTCATAAATAACCTCCGATATAGATGTATACAGAAACACACACACACACACACACACCCCTCTGAGTAGTCTAATCAGTTATGTAGTCTAATTAGTTATGTAGATCATCTCTGAGAGGTACTAATTCTTTCTCTATAACTAGTTGCCTGTAGTTCTTTATGTATGGGTGGAATACCTTAAGATTTTCTCTCTTCATTGTTAATATGTATATTGATTTTACTCTTGTTCAGGTCTTGCTTATTTAGCTGTTTCTCTGAAACTATATTTCACAGCAGTTTTCCTGGTATTATAGTTCTAACTATTTTCCACTCTGTTGTTCATACCGTTTTTTTTTTAATGGATATTATATTTACATTTTAGATGTTATCCCCTTACCCCATTCTCCATTTCTGTTTCTTTTTTTATTGAATATTTTATTTATTTACCTTTCAGATGCCATCCCCTTTCTCCATTTCATACTGTTTTTTTTAACAACATGAAGGCCTTGTGAAGGAGATTGCATCCATTGTTTCTAGGTACCCTACTCTTCTTTCTGCTCTGTACTGTGTATTGTGGTTTTCTGTGTTGATCTTCATAGGTAAAGAGAAGATTTTTGTTGTGGTGAGATAGTAAAACTTAAAGTAGGCATAAGGATAAGATTTAAAATGTGTGATAAGGAATTGTGCTGGTCTAGTAAAGTGGCCGTGATAGACCCTCTTCTAATGTTCATGACAACATTAGGTACAGGAAATTGACTAGGTATATAATACCAGGGATGAGTCTTTTCTTGCTGAGTGGACCTTTAACCAATTAGACAGCTGTTGATTTCCCCCACTTACCATACCTTTATGGATATTTCTTATGAATTGCTTGATCAAGCAGGGTCCAGAAGCCTCCGAAACAACCCGTCATTAAATTCTTTTTGAAAAGAGAAAAACAAACAAAAAACAATGAACGAAAATAAAATACACACAAAAGCCTTATGGCTGCACAGAAAGCCGAGACTATGTAACAATGGTGCTCAATACTAAAAAGCAAACAAACAAAGCCAACGAAAACAGTTTGCACCATTTCCATTAAAGGCTCTGGGAACATTCCAGAAGAGGGAAGAGAAAGAATATTTGAGCTCAAAAAGGGAGGTTATGTGACATCTATAGGCAGCGCAATGTCTTCAGTCATGAGCTTTCAACAACAATGGGTGCCTGAACTGGGTCTGCACAGGAATCAATCCACAGTCAGGCATTACACAAATATAGAAGGTCAGTTATTTCTACTTTTCAGATATAAACTATTTCCTAGGGACAGATTCAAACAAAAGCAGGAATCATGTCTTTTAGTTATATACACACAGGTAAGACCAAAGGGCCCAAATATACTACCCTGCTCCAGTGGACTCACTAAAAGCCCTGATGAAACTGAGTAATGGAACTGTGGTGGTTTGAATAGATTTGGCCCCCATAGGCTCATGGATTTGAATGCTTGGTCCACAGGGAATAGTACTATTAGGAGGTATGAACCTGGAGCAGGTTTGGCCTTGTTGGAGGAAGTGTGTCACTATGGGAGTGTGTATTGAGGCCTCTTATATTCAAGTTCAGCCCAGTGTGGAATTTCAACCTTCTCCTGGCTGCCTCCAGAAGACAGTCTCCTTCTGGCTCTCTTTGAATCATGATATAGAATTCTCAGCCCCTTCTCTAGCACTGTATCTGCCATGCTTCGTGCCATGATGATAACGGACTGAACCTCTATACCTGTAAGCCAGCCCCAGTTAAGTGTTTCTGTTATAAGCGTTGCTTTGGTCATGGTGCCTCTTCCCAGCAGTGAAACACTTAAGAGTCAAAAGGCATAAACCTGGGAAAGGGAAAGGTTCAGATGAAGGACTGTTAGAGGTGGTAGGAAAACAAGACTGCTAGGAATGTGTACCCAGAATACACTTTATTTATGCATGGAATTGTGAAAGAACTAAATAAATAATATTTAAAAATTAAAATTAAGAAAAAATCCTATGAGCAAGCCAGCGGTGGTGCAGCGGCTAAGGAAGCTGCCTGTAGAGGGCGAGTCCGTGCCCTCTGCTCTCTCTCTCCCGGTTCAAATCCCTCTTTCCCCGTGTGACTCTGCCCGAGTTTAATGGAAAAAAATCCTATGATATTTTTAGCTTTAAATATTACCAGATTTGTTCTTTGAAATAAATACTAGAGACAGAATGAAGACTTACCAATGAAAAGTAACCAAATAAGCCATCAGCTATTGTACTGTACCTCTAAATGAAAACTAAAATGAAATTATAAGAAGTTTTTGATTCTCTGGGTTTTTTTATGGTGTCTTTTGGGTTCTATAATCCTTCTACCCCTCTTTTGAGGAAACTCCAAGCTCTGCCTAATGTGTGTCTATTGGTCTCTGGATCTCTTTCCATCAGTTGCTGGGTGAAGTCTCTCTGTTAACAACTGGGCTAGGCACCATTCTATGAATATAGCAGAACATGATTAGAAACCATTTTATTATTTTGTTGTTGTTGTTTCTGTCTTTTATTAGTTACGTTTGGTTCTATTCTATCTTTGATATCTGGAGTTCCCGGCCTCTTGTTCCTGTTACTCCAGGCAGTGTCAGCAGAGGGCTCACTCTTATAGCACGGGATGCCAACTGGATCAGTCACTGGCCTCTTGGGATTCACAGACACTGAACTCAGGGAGTCTGCAGGTGACTGACCCAGGACACTTGCACACATGTTACAGTTGTGAAGCTTGGCTTTCTTGTGGGACTCCTAACAGTGGGGGCTGTCTCCAACTTATTGCCTTCCTTTGGGTCTCTTTCCACCTAACAAGTTGCCATGTATAGAGTAGCATTAATGGGAGAGAAAGTGCCTAGTCTTACTGCATCTTGATGTGACATGGTTGAGTTATATACATGGGAACCAAGCCCTTTTCTGAAAATAAATGGAGGAGTGAATTAGTGGAATTGGAGGTGGGATGGGTGGAGAGGGACTGAGAAGAGAGGAGGAAGAGGAAATTGTGGTTGGATGTAAAATAAATAGGTAGGTAGATAGATAGATAGATAGATAGATAGATAGATAGATAGATAGATAGACAGACAGACAGATAAAGTATTTGGCCAAGTCTCATTTGAGGTTCATAAATTGTCTATGCCAAAGCCTGTTTTAAAATATTCTGATGGTGCATCTATTGATCCTCTCCTATATTTATTCATTATACATTAAATTTTAGTCAAATTAGTGAATTAGAAATAGAACTAAAATGCTTTATATACTTCTATATTTAAAAAGAGTTAGGAGAATAAGCTAAATATTACAATTTCAGCTACATGATATCTGTGCTAACAATGACTTTTTCTGATCCTGTGTTGACTCTATATGAATATATTTAAATGTCATATTTATGGTGATGAATTCATGTTTCATCTGTTACTCATTTTAATTAATTCCCATCTTAGAGAGGAATACTGATGTGCTGTTTGTGTTAGAAAGATGAGGCACAAGAAAACATTCACAGCTTTTGAAATGCAAAAGTACATTTCTTCTAAAATAGCCAGGGATGAAAACATTCTTTACTAATAATGTCTGTTTCAAATAAAATTTAAGTGCTTGCTTTAAGTATGTTACTAATAAAATTTATGGACTTGAACAAGAATACACACACATACATACACATATATGTATATATTATTGGCAGTAAAGAATGAGGTTAAAGGAATATGACAAAATGGATTCATAAGGAACCTAGCTTCCCCACAGCTCAGTAAACATGATTGCTGCTGTCTATGCCAAAGATTCATTTTGTTTTCATTCTGGCTTTCTTTGCCAATGGGAAAACATCAGGATTGCCAGTGTCTTTTCAGTCATCCTTATCGTAAATGATCACTCTGTGTGGCCTTTGTTAATTATTCCAGCCCTGTCTTTCTATATTAGATTAATAGTGGCCAATTATGTATTCTCTCCCCTGCACTGCTATTGTGTACACATTTTCTAATTCTCTTCATTACACCAGTGAGGATCTATAATTATAGTTGCAAGTTATTCATTTATCTTCTCAAGGACAGTGAGCAATGTGGTGTTGTAAAGGCCTGAGCTGTGTGCATTTGTATGTATAAAACAAGAAAAAGAATAATGAAGAGAGACGGAGAGGTACTGAGAGTCTGAACGAAACACTGAATATATTGAAAGTTTTATTTGAAGTTAAAAATACAGTTTACTTATTACATAAATATCATTTTAACAACAAAAAAAAATGAAAACAAGCATGAATTCAGAAAACCTAAAACTATTCCAAGGTGTTAAACTAACCACTGAAGTAAATTTATTCTACTATTTATGTATCCTTCCCAATATGTTTCTAGATTCAAATTCTTTATTCTACTTGACTATTTTAACAATGAATAGTATTCTAAACTCAACAAAGTGATCAACCCACAAAGATATGAGAATGCCACATGAAATATGCAGCATAGTATAAAACAATATTGCTTACTGGGATGTTGGAGGGTGAACGAACATTGAGGACATGTGTAGTTTTGGGCAAAGAGACAAGTTACCCTCAAGAGGAACCATGAATGAGTTTGGAAAAGTCTTGGCTGCCAAATTGTTTGCTGTTAAGCTAAGCTTTTCCAAGGTTAACAAAATCACTAAGACACAAACTAACATTTTTGTAACAGAAAATACTTTTTAAAAACATTTGCTTTCAATGAAAACAACACTGAGATTCCACCTCACACCAGTCAGAATGGCTAAGATTGAAAACACAGGTGACAGCAGACGCTGGTGAGGATGTGGAAAAAGAGGAACACTTCTCCATTGTTGGTGGGATTGTAAGCTGGTACAACCACTATGGAAATCAGTCTAGCGGTACTTCAGAAAATCGAACATAGCATTACCTGAAGACTCAGCTATAACACTCCTGGGCATATACCCAGAAGATGTTCCAACATATAAGAAGGACATATGCTCCACTATGTCCATAACAGCCTTATTTATAATAGCCAGAAGTTGGAAAAAACCCAGATGGCTTTTAACAGAGGAATAGGTACAGAAAACGTGGTATACTTACACAATGGAGTAATACTCAGCTATTAAAAACAATGAGTTCATGAAATTCTTAGGCAAAAGGATGGAGCTTGAGAATATCATCCTGAGTGAGGTAACACAATCACAAAAGAACATACATGGCATGCACTCACTGATTAGTGGATATTAGCCCAAAAGCTCACAATACCTATGACAGAATACATAGACCACATGAAACTCAAGAGGAGGAAGGAAGACCAAAGTGTGGGTGCTTTGTTCTTTGTTTGTTTGTTTGTTTGTTTGTTTAGGAGTAGCAAAATACTCAACCAGAGCTCCCAGGGTCTAAACCTCCAGCCTGAGAACAGAAAGAGAGGGACTCTCATGGCTCCACTTGTATAGGTAACTGATGGTGGCCTCATTAGACAACAGTGGAAGTGGAGGGCCATGGTCCCCGAAAGTTTGGATCCCTGGTGTTGGGGAATGCTAGAGCAGGGAGGCAAGATTGGGAAAATGGTGGAAGCACACCCTCATAAAATTGGAAGATGGTGTATGGGATAAGGGGTTTTGCGGGAGAAAGGAAGAGGAGATAACAGTGAAAGGTAAATACATAAAATATCCAATTTAAAAAAAAAAAACAGATAATGGGTCTGGCAAAAAAAAATAGTTTACTTATTTCAAATGATTTTCAAAAGTTTCCAGGAGATGCTTATTGGCTTATTGGCTAAGATCTTATTTTAAGCTCTTCACAAAAGAATTTATGTCTCTGTTTAATATTCTCAAGAGAGATGCAAATCCTAATTTCCCTCAACAATTAATTGACAAAAGAGGAGTAATTTTACAAAAAGTAAAAGAAGCTCTCATTAATTGATATATTATATAGATTGATTAATTGTTGGCTGTTTTATAATACTCCTTTGATAAAAGAGATTATTAATAAAGAATTATATTTCTTTAGTGTCTTCATGACTCTCTGAGGGTGGAAGGAGCATGTCTTGTTTACTCTTACCTTTACAAAACTGAAATCTCAGGGCAAATCTGCCACTGATTGCCTCTGGCATCGCTGAGACCAATAAAAACTATATCACAACTATGTGGAAGGACCTTCTTACCCTTAAATGGAATGGCCAGGACCCAGTTCCTATATGGGGCCAAGGATTGATATGCCTGTTTGATACCACAGAAGACACAGCTAAATGACCACCAAAAAGATTATTGAATTAAATAGATACCCCCACAAAACCAGGCTCAATTACAAATAAGATGAATAACAATTGACATCCAGGGAAGAAAAATTTTCCCTGAGAATTCTCTTCTTTTTTCTTTTCCAGGTAAAAATTAATCACCTGTGATGTCTGTGGTTAGGAGTTCTAATCCTGATGCTGGCCTCTGGACTTATGCTACTCAGACCTACAATGGGCCTTTACAAAGACATCAAACAGCTGTAGACTGACATCACTTATCTGAAGAAATTCCTCGTTTCGCTGTCTGATGGGATCCCCCCAAATTGCAAAGGACTTTATTGGACTTGATTTTCTCTTTTACAATAGAAAAGACTGTGTACAGCTCTAGACTGTGTACAGCCCTTAAAGAAGAATGCTGCTTTTACATAGACAAAACAGGGATGATTAAAGAGAGCAAAAAATGGCCAGAGAAGGTCTTGAGAAAAGACAGAGAAAGAGAGAAAAATGAGAGCTTGTACAAGAATTGGTCTTTAACCTCTCCATAATTGTTAACCCTACTTCCTTCCATCTTGGGACCATTAATTGGGTTATTTTTGCTTATTTCCTTTGGTCCCTAGGCCTTAAATAGGCTGACTTTGTGAAACAACAGATAGATAATCTGATTTCAAAATCTAGTCAGACACATTATCATATGTTAGCTATAGAGGACCATGAGACTCTAGATAAGGTTGTTACTCTATCCAGGGTGTTCCCAAGTCCCATCTCAACCCAACCTAAAAGAGGGGACTTCCACCCCTAGACCAAGCAGAGAGGGGCCACCCAGAACCCGCTCTGTCTGGCGATCTGAATTCTTGCTTAAGCTGTGAGGCTAAGCACTGCAAGGGAATATAAATAAAAGTTAAAAATATGTTTCTGGGTTCCCTGAGGGACAAGCCTGACTGCATAGGGGTTGATGTCAAAAGTATCCCCTCTCCAGGAAAAAGACATAGGGACGGGTATGGCCCTCATGCCTCACTGGACAATGACAGGAGCCATTACAAGGTCCCCTTTAATTACTGGAGGTCAGGCCTCTATCCCTGCCTTGGCAAGATTACAATCCCCACAGCCCTTCTCTACTTGGAGAAGGGAGGCAATGTCAGGGCAGCCCTGCTTATACACTGAAGGCCTGAAATCAGCCATAAGCCTAAATTCAGCAACAGGCTTGACATACATGCCTGCTAACACAAAGTCTTGGGTCTCTACAGAAAAACACTGAAACAGAGGGCTATAAACTATTGTAAAAGGCAGCTTTTGTGGAAATCTATCAGCCTGGGTAGTCATAGACCTTGTAAATAGGCAGCCTTGGTGGATAGTAACAAATTAGATAAGAACAAGTGAATCATAGGCAGAGTCATAGTAACCTGACCCCTGAATCTGATACTCTGTTCTGAAAGATATTTGTACTCCCCCTGAACACCTATGCTCCTGTGTCATCCCCTTCCCCACATCCTGCATTTTCGTGTTTATAACCCCTGTGTTAAAAAGTAAAAATTATGATTTGATAATAAGAAAAAGAAAAAAATTCATGGAACATCTAATAAAAATGATTACTCTTACACTTAAATGTTTGCTTTCCTTCTCTAAAGCAATGATTTCAAAATAAACTATATAGACACATGCACAGACTAAGCTTGTACATGAGGCTGTTACTTTCATCCTTTTTTTTTTTTTTTTTTTTTTTTTTAAGAAAGGCAATGAGCCACCAGATCCAGTTCTAAATTAGCTGAATGGCTGATTGTCACACCCTTCTCCGGTGGGAGTTCTTTTACTGTATTGAGCAGGGAATTATGAATGATTCTTAACACAGTGTGTTTTTACCTGTGAAATCTTCCTTTTCATTCCAACCTTATGAAGCTTTACAATGTCTTATAGGTAGACATTACCACAAAAATTCCTGTGTCAACATTTGTATATTGATTATGAGTGATTGTCTATGTATATCTGGTTCTAAATGTAGACACTGTGAGAGACTAGAGTTGTATTGCAATAATTTACATCCTTGTTTTATAGTGTAGGGAATGATCATAGGTACTTTTAACACACATCTTCGGAATATAAGCATATTGTATATCTTGATGAAGTCAGTCAGGCTACATTTTTAAAGCATCTATTACCACCTAATACACATGTATAAATGATTATAAAATTTAACAATTTCCATGTATATTAACATAGATACATATGTATAAATATGCTTCTTAATGCCTGAAATTGCATTTCATAATAAAGTCACCCTGTGGAGCTATATTTTTTCTTGATAATAATAAAAATCTATTCCCTTTTAAAGAGAATTGTAATATAATTTCATTTTTAATTAAATAATAGTAATAGCATATTACACTTCTAAACACACATGTAAAATTTAAGAGGGATTCTTCTTGATATTATTTAAATAATATCACAACTTCCTCATAAGCCTTTCTTTGCAAGGGAAATCCTTTGTGCAAAGAATGCTAGTAAGTTTGTACTTGAAAACCAGACCATCCAATTAAAAAAAAAAGAAAACCAGACCCCATAGTCACTATAGTCTTTCACCTTCACCTTATGCTAGTATTTGAATAGCACCATGTCACTGTTGTATACAAAGGGTTAGTATTGCATAAAGGAATGGACATCAGACGTTGGTATATAAAAGTCAACTTAGATCATTTTGATCACAGGTTACTTGGTGTTCTAGTTTCATTTCTGTTGCTGTAATGAAAATATCCTTCCAGAAAGCAACATTGGAGTGAAGAGATTTACTAGACTTAAAATTCCAGGTTATAGACCATTATTACAGGGAAATCAAGGCAAGAAAGAACATAAAGCAGATGTTTTAAATTCAGGTAGGGTTCTCATTCAAGTTCTCTGGTTTTCTAAAATGTGTTTGTGTATTTACATTTGTGTGTGTGTGTGTGTGTGTGTGTGTGTGCGCGCGTGCCTACATGTATGTGTGCCTATACATGAAGGTTCCAGAAAAAGCTTGGAATGGTTAAATGTACTTTTGAGCGGCCAGATATGGGTGCTAGGAAACAAGCAATTCATTGTGCAAGAAAGAACAATAAATACTCTTAACTGCTGAGCCATTACTACAGTGCCAGGAAATATTTTTAAAATTCTACCTATATATTTCTATATTGTAAAATTTCAGAAGCAGTTCTTCCAAATGAACTATTTTATCTGCTTGATGATTATTGAACACATGACTATCCTTAATAAAGCATGACAATTATGTTTTAGATTTGAGAAAATCTAGAGCTTTACTTCCTTGTAACATCCAAATCTAGATATGGCTAGGACACAACAGAATGATATTTATAGGAATATCTGCCATGCAGATATCTAAACACTATAATGACATCTGCTATAGTCTCAATGGAAGTAACAGACTGTGACACAAAAGCCATAACGTACTTTGGTTTGGAGGATGTTGAACTCCTAGCTTAAGTCAAAATTAAAACTTATGGCTCTCTCTACTGTTAGGAGTTGACATAATAATCTTAGAGACTATATTATCTTTGGCCATGCCAGATGTAAATTGTAGCTGGAATGGGAATGAACCAGCTATACACACCTAAGGAGAATCACTACTTAAAACACATTTAAAAAAAAAAAAAAAAACTGACCATACATCTTTAAGAGCTTTTGAGCCTCAATTGGCTTTTCTTTACATAAATTTAGCTGAATCCAGTATCTTAGAGAAAGGAAAATAGGCAGCAAAATAACAAATGTGGATGTATAAATGAAATTGATAGTGGCTGATCACAAATGGGTTAGCACTAATGAAACAGATATTAAATGCATAAATATTATCTGATTACATGCTGCTATATAAAAGACAGAAGTTAAATAAAACCAGGGAGACTATTCAAGAAATCTAAACAATGGTCTTAAATATGGTACTTATTCTTAATTAGTTTAAAGACAATTGATTAATTTTTTGCTTCATGTTTCCTAGTTGATTAAATATAAAATGATCACAGAATATGTTTCTCATGAACAAGTATCTACTAACCATACACACAGTATCTGACAGACTATCAAAACAATTCTATTCAAGACAAGTTTAATGAATCAATAATGTTTTTAAAGAATATATAAATAGGGATTAAAAAAATAAAGGATGCATCAAGGCAGAGCCCAGATGATACGATGTGGCAATAAATGATGATGAAAATATCCTGTATATTTTAAGAGACTGGAAGTTGGCCCTTACATCTAGAGTTAATACCAGACCTTCAGGTCACTTAAGACTTATGAATGCTGTCATATTGTATACTGAGTCTGCTTGGTTAACTTGAACTTGAGCGAACAATGTAACACTCACACTTACTTGTCCTATATTTCTAATGTAACCAACTTTTACACACTAAGTAATGCATAGCTGACTTTAAACTATGTACTTTTTCCATGTCCCTCAGGGAAGAGTCTGCATGTTATATGTGGGTTATGATAATCATTTGCTTAAGGCAGAAACTATAGGCTGAAAGTAGCCTTGTAAAATAGCCAACATAAACATCGAATGCAACAAATAGATATTGCTTGATAAAATGTTTGGAATACTGTTTGTTATGTGGTTCAGTAAGAGTCAGGAACTTTTTCCCTTATACACCTTGTAAGATGTAACTTACCTTCCATTGCTTTCCCCATGTAATACATTTTGTGCTGTTCAATAAAAAGAGAAAATGAAACCCTCCATTAGGGACAGATCACCCAACACAACAGACAGACACACTTTTATAAACAGCCTTTATGAAGGTACAGATTCTGACTCACACAGCAGACAGACACAACAGTAGGCACGGCAGAAAACAGGAGAGGGAAGTAGAGAATTCAACCTGGAGTAGCTCTTAGTCAAATAACTCCAAGGAGAGTCTTTCAGTTTGTTTCCCTGAGGTGACAGCAGCTTGCTATTAGTGACTTCGAGTTTACTATTAATGTTCTCAAGCTGATGGAACCCAAATCATTGCATCCTTGAAGTCCTTTAAGTAACTTTCAGCCAGCCCATCCAGAAGAAAAGTTTCTTTGTTCCAACAACTGTTTACTCCTATTATAAACTTGGGAAGGGCATCTTGTGCATTTTGTACCTTTCTGCAGTTCCTATGTATAGTAACTTGTTTTCAAATGTTAATCTCATAAGCCTACCTCTTTCCCCAAGGACATATTTTAATTTGGACAAAATTTCTGCAGAATAATAGCATGGATTTCTTAACATGTGCTTTTCTCAGATACTGCTTTAAGAATAAAAATATGTACCAAACATAGAAAAATTTTATTTACAATGCTCAAAATAATTATTGATAGCAGATATTTTCTCACATGCTTTACCCATTCATCTATCAATTGCCAATAGTTTAAGGACAGAATATGCATTTTAAAATTAAATTCATTGTGTGTGAATATATTTATGTATATATATTATATATATTCATATATATGTATATATACATCTGTACATATATATGGATTTTCATTTAAAGAGACCATTCATGAAAATTTATATATATATTAGAGTCTAAATTCTTCCACTGTATACAAAATATTAAACATCCATAAATGACTTTTACATCACAGACTAATTTGAAAAGAAAATCTAGGTCATATTGCTGGAGGCACTGTGAGTCATTCTTAAAATTGTCTCTTCCTCATTTACCTTAATGGGAAAGATTATGGCTCTTTTCTTTCCAGGTGTGATTTGATGCCTTCAGACATCTTTTCTCCATTCACATTCCAATTAAGTTAAATTAAATTGTTCCTATGGATGCAATTAACTCATTTGGTTTATAGAAAGGAACTGATTATTTTAGAGATGGGCTTAGAATTCAGGTTCTTTTCCCTCAATCCTTTTTCCTTCCTAAAATTTTAACCCCAGTGAGCATGAATAGTCCAAGATTATTCAGCAAGGCTGTGGATGGGAGTTTGAACAGCTTGAATCAGAGCATGAAGAATGAATTGTTAAACTTTTAGTGTGTTTGTTTCTTTGCAAGCTTTAGAGAGGTTGGGAATAATACAACATGAGAAAGCAAAGGTTCAGAGACTGGGACAACTTCTTCTTCAAGATATAGACTGGTGAAAATATCTCCCAGGTCACACAAGAAATCAATAAGGAGCAAAGAGTGACATTGAGAGACCCACATCCTCGTCAGTGTCCTCTCACAACTTCTCGGGGTTGTAAAAGCCTTTTCTCATGTGCTGTTCTGAAACAAAACTGGGCATTTTGTTAGAAGAGCATGAAAACTAAAATTTTTTTCTTCTCATCCCCTTAGAGTAAACATTGAATTGGTTGCTGTGGACACCTGGGAATCATGTCACACAAGCACATAGCCATTGCAGAACAATGCAAGTGCTATTCAGAAGGATGAATTTTTTGTTTCACTAAAATGTTAAATGGATAAGAAATAATTCAATCAACTCTAGAGTTTCTCATCCTATATATGGAAGCCAGTATGAGAAGTTAAATAAAGGATATGTAATTAATTGAAATATCTCATTATAAACTCATATAGGTGAATAACCATATTGATTGATTTAGTTACATGAAATATTTCTATACCACAGTACCCTCTATTATTAAACTAAAACCACATGCCTACTCTACAGGAAATTTGTTAGTCTTTCATCTATTGCCATAACATATTTAATAAGTAAGACATGCAAACATTGTTTTGAAAATGTTCCATTTTTTCTAATTTTATATTTAATCCCATGTAAATATGTATATCTGTATGTGGTATACAGGCATAGGTGAATGTGTTTTCAGAAGAAAAATGAGAGCTGGAGATAAAGGTGTTTATGAGCCAGCTGACCTTATTGGGAACAGAACTCATGTCCTCTGCAGAAAGAATATATACATTTTCTGAGCCATCTCTACAGCCACGAGCCATAATTTCTGAATGAGATATCCTAATTTAGGTTACATCCTTTGAAGTATTCTAGTACTTCAGAAACTCAGCAACAGGCAACTTATATATATAAAAAAAGAAGTTTTGTAGAACAGTAGCATCATCTTTGGAAGATATACATAGATAGCAAACTCCGAGCCCTCACTTGTCATGAAAGACTAAAGTTATGAGGAATGCATCATGTCCTCACCAGTAATTAATCACAGACATGACCTCAGAATTGCGATGCTACACTTTAGGGTAGCATTAGATGTTGGGAACAGGACTGAAGTATGGCTATACTGTATAAAGAACAAAAGACAACATTGTGCCACATTTTTAGGGAAGAGTCTATGCAGTAGAAGCCTTAGGGGGTATTAAATAATGAATGCAAAATGAACAATAGAAACTCAACCAGCTTCCTGCTGCCATGAAGTTCTAGCAATGATTAAAATATAATTATATAATATTCCTCCTTCCCGGTCTTTCTTCCAACTCTCTGCATGCACTCATTTCTCTGCTCAAATAAAAATCTCTGTTTACTTTCTAATACTTTTTTTTCAACCTTCCATTCTGCATTTTAAATAAGCCTTCAGTGTCCAAAATCAACTTTACATTGATTATTGAAAATCTAGTCTTGGGTAATTTTTGAAACTTCTAAAATAACCTTACGTATTTATCTCAAGTTTTCATTTCTGTTTTGGAAACAAATGGCTTCAATAGAAGTTGTTATTAATAGTTTTCTAGTTCCTTTTTATTTAGGTTTAATAATCTTTGTCATTGCATGCCATATGTTAAGCAAGTAATAGTTGGTGTCTCTGATTGTTCAAGCATCACTAGACAGTAGTATGTATATTGGAGCAGGAGAAGATGGAGCATGGATGGAGAGATTGTCCTCTTTCTTTCTTTCTTTCTTTCTTTCTTTCTTTCTTTCCTTCTTCCTCTCTCTTTCTTTCTTTCTTTCTTTCTTTCTTTCTTTCTTTCTTTCTTTCTTTCTTTCTTTCTTTCTTTTCTGCTACCTACTAAGAGAAAAACCTGTATGTTAAATTTGAAATGCAAATGTATTTTTCAGAGAAAGGGAATGATCTATTACCTGCTTCCAGTTCCTGTTGTAGGCCGCCCCAGTGTGGGTCTCTAACTATTATTCAGGTCCAAGGTAGAGGCCAATATGAACTAACACTCAAGATCAAGTTTCCAGAAAACGTAAACCATTCTTTCTCATAACTTCAGTCTCTCAGCCTAAAACCCCAGAAGCTGCTTCTTGTTAGAGGGTTTGATGTACAGGAGTTTAGAATGTATAGGAAGGAAAAGGAGACTTCATGCTTCTGTGTCCTACGTTTTCTCTAAGTCATGAATGTTAAAGAGAGATTTAGAGGGACAATGGGAATTTATCAAAAGACTTCCAAAAATGTAAAAAAAAATTTACAAAATTATGTCTTACTCAAAATTGTACCTATGGGTAATAAGAACAGCAACTACAAGAGTGTTTATAAACTTATCTTGAAGACAGTACAGATTTTTCCTCTTCAAAAGATGACATCAGAAAAATGAGTTTCTAAAGAAAAATTATCAGTGTGATAAGATATAGTGCCCACAAAATGGAATGAGTACAATTCAAAAGACCGACATTTTTTTAATGTTAAAATACATGTGAATAAATTAGAATCCTCAACTAATGCTAGTAAGAGTATTAATTGTTATCGAAACTGGAAAAGAGTTTATTAATTTGTAGAAGATTATTTTTACTTCTTAATCCTGACAGTATTTCAATGCCTATTTTATTACAAAATAGTATATTTCCTATGTTAATTTGCTTTTAAATTTAGTAGTCCCATGTCCTTTGTTATAGCAATAGAAAATGAACAGTAAGTGCCAGGCATGATGGTACATATTTGTAATTTCAGTAACCTAAAATTTAATGCAGTATTATCATGAATTCATAACAAGTTTGAGCTTCATAATGAGTTTCAAGGGCCAGATAAACTAGAGGAAGAGACACTGTTACTGTCTTGAGTATTTTATAATGAGTGTGAAAAAACAAAAAGAAAGAAAGGGTATATACTGGCTACAACTTGAAAGGATGACTACCATCCTTACCAGGAAGGAATGGTCTTAAGAAGCTTGCTGTTCACATTGTATCCATTGTCTGGGAATAGATTGTGTGAATAATTAGTGATAATGGTTTATAAAATCTCAGGGCTCATTGGCAGTGACCCATTTATTCCAGTGAGTCTCACACTCAAACTGCAACAATTTTCAAATACTGAAATCAAATAATAACTTACACAAATAAAAGTTTGTGAGAAATCATGTCAGTGTTATCTATCAAGACAGTAAAACAGGTTCACAGTGATAAATAGTAGTTTCTTGGAGAACCCAACACATCATTGCAATATCAAACGTACACTATGAAAAAAAGAGAGTCAATCTTTATTACACTATAGTTCACTATATGGCCTGCTACTGAAAATATATGAACAAATCAAGATATTACATAAAAGTAATCAGGATATTATCAATATTCAGTTTACTTCTATTCTTTGTCGGTCCTATTCTTTGTTATTGAAAATAATTTACAAATACAATATATTTGGATTATAGTTTTAATCCCCCAGCTCTCCCTAGATCATTTCCACTTCCCTCCCCAGATAGAATACTGGTATTGTCATAATACTTATCCATAGAAGACCTCAGTGAGAAATTATGCACTTATATCCTAAAGTTTATGATTCGGGGGAATTATCAGTGCTGTAGCACAGATAAACATGCTATAATACCTGTTACACTGGTGAGACTACCAGGCTTTAATGGATAGTTTCAAGTCTATGAATACATAAATGTAGAGAATCAGAGAAAGAGCCTAGAAAGGGTTAGGGAGAGTTGATAGGACCCAGAGGAAAATCATCCGAAAGAGAAAGATAATAATCAGACTGTATAATTTATGGGTTGACTCATGTCTTTTTTCTATCTACATTGTCCAGAGAGAAAAATATTTTGTCCCTGATTTCTTCGTTCCTTTATAAAATTAGATCAACCTTAATAATATTAAGCTGTTGGATCTGGTGTTGCAGATCTGCCCTGCCAGCTCTTCCCAGAGCTGATAGAGGAAGATTCTGAGTTCAAGTTCAGTCCAGGCTATGTAGCAGGACAATAAAAACAAACAAGCAACAAAAATAGCGCCAGCAATTAGTAATGACTATTTCTTTACTGTTTTAACATATATGCTCAATAATAACTAAAATACATTGAATAAATTTATTTTTATTTTAATTATTTTATTTATATTCCACAAGTTGCCCTCCTTTCTGGTTCCCTCTCCTTGGGTTCATCATCCTACCCCGCTTGCCACCACCACCCCTGCTTCAGAGAGGGTGATCCCCCTCTAGCCCAGCCACCTCCAACCTCATTTCCACTAGAATCCCTCTTCCCTGGAGCATCAGGTTTTCAGAGGATTAAATGCTTTCTCTCCCACTGAGGCCAGTAGGGGCGCTGACTAGCCTATTTATGGTCCTTCATTGGTGACTTAGTCTCTGGGAGCTCTGAGGGGTCACAGCTAGTAAACACTGTTTGTTGTTCCTAACGGTTGTAATCCTCCTCAGTTCCTTCAGTCCTTCCCCAAATTCTTCCATAGGGATTGCTTACCACAATCTAATGGTTGGCTGTATCTGCATTTGTCTCAGTCAGATGCTGGTGAAGAGCCCCATACTCGGGAGACCCTTCCTCAAGCCTCCGGAATCGCGACCACCCAAAGATCACAAGAAACCATACCTGGATGCAATCAGCAGAGGTTTATTAGGGAAAGAGCTGGCAGCCAGCGGTCTGACCAGGTACTCGCGCTGGAGTCAAGGTCCGACCCCCTCGGCCAGTCCTTGGAGGGTTTTAAAGGGAAAAACCACAAACCAGGGGAGTGGGATGGGGTTGTTAAAGATACAAAACATGAAAACAGTGGAACAATTCAGAGGTATTCACTCTAAATGATTAGTGTCATGTGGAAATCGCCCTGCATTCTTCTCAAAATGTGGTTTTTACCATGCCATTGTGCCCTATCCGGCCATTTCAGATTGCTATCTTTACTTTTTCCGGCTATAGGGCTAGGGCCCCACCTAGGTGGTAGCATCTTTATCTGTAATCAGGAATGCCTTCCTGCCTTGGGCGAGGCTTGAGGAATGTAATCCAGCAAGTGTCCTTCACCTGGAATGTGAAGGCCTGAAATCTTATTTTCAGTTCTGTAAGGCAAAAAATCTACACATATTTCATAAAATGGCCTTTATAATTTTTCACTCTACATTCCTCACTTTTTCCGATTTGGCTATGTTTTTAATCATAAAAACTCAATTATTAATAAGTCTATTCTCACCCCACTTTTTCCGATTAGGATCTTTAGAAAAGTTTAAACTCCAGTGTCATCATAATTACCATTTTCTTGACCCAAAGTCTTATATTGGTGGCGGCGCAACACAAAAAGCTGAACAGCATTTATCCTTTCTCTAACAAAAGTTACTAATCTATTTTAAATGTAGGGGCCTATGGTTAAGAGCAAAAGTAAAATCACAAGGGGTCCAGCAAGGGAGGATTGAACCAACTCTCGAATCAAAGTTGCGGTGCATCTCTATCTTGTCTCTGGTCTAACTTTTTTTTTTCTGAATTTACTCTCTGGTCACTCTTGAATGGTCTACATAATAGTAACATTTTTTCTTAGAGCAGCACACAGACTTTCTCCTTTAAGAAACAGCAAGTCTAGTAACAACTTAACTTTGTTACTGACTGTTCTAGGGCTCTCAAATCCACATCAGTGGCAGCTCTCAGCTGATGAAAATAATGAGGTGTCTGTATCAATGTAGTTACACCTGTCTCTATACCTATGGCCACTCCTAGTCACAATGTAACAGCTAGAGTCAAGGAAAATAGGCTGTCTGCAGAATCATCTAGGGTGTATCTCAAACTCAGTTCAAGAGTACCTGCGGGATCTAGATGGACAAGTACACAATAATCTTTGTTTTCATCAAAGATAGCAGTGGAAACACATGGTGTTAACCCGGAGCTGTAAGTCTACCATTTATCAATTTTAGGCAATAGGTATCTGTTAGCAGGGGTTCTTGGGCTCTATTCTATTGACTAGGGGTTTCAAAATATTTCCTTTTCTTTGTAGCACACTTTCAAAGTTGTCTTCTGACTTTTCCACATTTTGTGGCACATAGCTGTCTACATATACATAAAATCACATATATAATAAAGAGAAATTGCAAAAGGAACAAATCTATATAACTCTAGATTCACATTTCAACTTCAATCTTGTAATCACAAGCTGTCATTTAACCTTGGGTGTACACACACTAAGTCCCACCCTCCAAGGCAGCATTTTCCCTGTGCCTCTGGGGTGGTCTCAGGAGTCAAGGCCTGCTGCTTCTTTAGCCTTGTAGAATAGCAGAAGACCTGGAGCCAAAGAGTAGGGGGTTGTTCAGGCATCTGGATCTTCTCCAGTTGACATCAGTCACAGGTGGTGATGGTGAACTTCAAGGAGGTCGGATGGTCCACAGCACCAGGAACAGTCTTTTAGTAGCCTGAAAAATCATTTCTCACACAAAATGGGCATTCTGGGTATGGAGCAAGAACAAGGGACACTCTAGCCAGCGCCAGTTCCCAAGGGTAGTTTAATTTTAGGGTCCTGTATATTCTCTCTACCTGTCCTGAGCTTCGGAGACAATATAAACAGTGGATCTTCAATTCCTGACTTACCTTAAAACTGCTCTTTGATCTAATTACCTAGGACACTTGAAACCTCGGGAAGGTCCCTATTCTAGGCTGTTTTCTCCTAGGTATTTCTTATCTACTCTAAGTCTTATTATTTCTCTGGCTTAGAACCTAAGGTCCCTTATACGCTTTAAGTCTCTTAGCTGCTTGGTTGCACTCATATCTTAAGAGTCCATCTGTGTATTTAGCCTGGTAAATCCTTTGCTTTCTGGGGAGTATAGTTCTCTCTTCTTGTGTGCGCCATTGTCTATTTTAGGCCCCAAACCTGGGAGGGCTCCTGTATCAAGCCACTTGATCTGTCCGGTTGTTGCCTCAGGCTGGAGTCTCCTCCCTTTTTGGTATCCTGGGCAACAAATATTTACAGCTTCCGGTTTCATCAGGGTTTCCTCTCTTGGCATATAGCCTTGCAGGCATGGACTGTGGCAAAAGCATACCTGTTGTCCATGCAGATGTTGGCTTTCTTGTCAGCCCCAAGTTCCAAGGTTGTTCTCTGCACCGATGATCTCAGGGGTAGGGAGTCAGTCCAGATGACATTTGTGTCCACCACAGTAGCGCTGGCTTGTCTCTGACCAGCATGGAGAAAACTGCTCCCGTCTGTAAAGCACGTTACCTCGGCTCCCGGCTGGAGTCAGTAGGAGGAGCCTTTCCTCTACCCGTGAGTTCTTGTCAGTTAGTTGCAGCCTGTCTGGATCCCAATCCTGGGGAGTAAGTCTCAACCCGACAGAGGGTAGGAACAGTCTAGGATGACCATAAATGAATGGGATACCCAGCCCATCTCTTAGTCCACCATTTTCGGGTAGTCCATAAATATATTTTGGCCCATTGGCCTGGAGGAGGACCCTGTCTATCTTAATCACTGTCTTCACACAGAGCTAATATCTTCACCATCTGGGATGTTTTTCAAGGCCTGGGATTTCTTGGCCCTGGCTTCTATTTGTTAGGCCCCTCTTGGACCCTGAAGCTGGCTCCTTTACTTGCGATGCACACACTGGTCTTTTTCAAAGAGTTTTATCTCTCTTTGATTGGAGTCCCTTTTTTCTGCTTTCTGTAAATTCTTTCCTGTCACCTTTCTCTTTCTTCACCTCTCTCTAGTCTCCTCTATTCCTCTCTATTCCTCTGGACTCACAGCAACTGATCTCTATTCTTCTTCTCTACTCTTTTCTTCTAGACTTACACTAAACCTTCTCTATTCCTCTTCTCTATTCCTTTCTTTTAAATCTTCTCTCACTTGCTATTACCATCAATCATTTTAATATGTAGTATACTTCCTAAATCTTTCAATGACTTATCTTGTAGTCTCTGTAGCCTCTGGAGCCTTGTCTACACTGACAGAATGTCTCTATGAGCTAGTCTAGAAAGGCTGTGGGTAACTTATCTGATCTCTGCTTAACCTCATGTGTCCTGATCAAACTTAGTGGGGTCTCATATAATCTTCTCTCTCAAGACCTATCAGCGGAATCTGGCGTGGGCCTCTGGGTGTCCCTTACCTTCTGTCACATGGAGGTCTCAGTCAAATCTGCTCCAAATTGACCTGCTGCTGACCACGGCCTGATCAATTGACGGGGCCCCCAATCTGAAGACCAGAACCTGCAAAGGTCTTGTGAAAGCAAGGCTTTTACCTTATTTATTGCTTTGAACTCTGTGTAGACTGATGCATTTGTGAGGCTGCATGACTGCTGTTCACATCACACTAGAAACCACAACCTAATTCAGTCTGTAAACCTTGTCCACAGGTGTAATGTGAGCTCACCTCTGAAGCTCTAAGAAAGAAACCAAATCAGAATGAATAGCCTTATCTATAGCATTTCACAGCAAGGATTATTAAGATGTTGAAGGTTCATACAGTTATTAACAATTTTTAAAAGGCAACTTGAGTTACATTTGACACTTATTTGAATTTAACTTTTAACAAAATAGAAACTTTGGTCATAGTTCTATAAAAACCTTTTAAAGAGTTATTTCTGATTACAACAAGAACAATAAAGTAAACATTTTTATGTCTAACGTAAGAGCACAAGTCTTCACCACTTCTTTAATTTTATCTTGTCAGAACTCTCATCTTTGAACCAAATCTTAATGAAAATCTCATACAAATAATGAAATTGTCTCAAACAGTAATGGCTAAAAAATTTATCAAAACTGAAGGATATATATATATATATTCCTGACTCATATATATATATATTTCTGACTCAGGGCAGCCTATAACTTTTAAGCTGTAATTTTAGAAAAAAGCACTCCTTTACTTATAAAACTGGGAAAAATCATTATCAACTTCCTTATTACAGAAGCTAAAAAACTGCTGGCCCCCTTTTTTTTTCTACTTTCTGCTGGTGTCCTTCTCCTAGCCACAGAGCAGGGCGAATTATCAGTTTTTCTTGTGTAAATCAAGACTGCCTCACAAGTAAGTTTTAAACTAAATTAAGTAAGCAGTTTTAACCAGTTCTTGTCTCTCTTTTTTTTTTAAAAAAAAAAAATAATTAACTCTCAGGTGAACAATCTTGCTGTGGCTGTTTGTCTAGCTGTCCTGGCTCCACTGCCAGGTTTTTTTCTTTTTTCTTTTATCACCTGGGTTCTCATCTATCTTCATAGGCGGCAGGTGGAAAACCGCCATTTGTTGCACTAGTGACCTCAAGGTACCCAGTACAGCCAGGAATACCAAACTAGGTAGCTGTTGCACGCTGTTGCTGTGCTGGGGAACCACGAGTTGTAGCCCGCCAAGTGGGGGCTGGGTGAGCGGGCTGGGTGAAGGCACCCTCCATGTGCTGTTACCTGAAGCATACCCTACATGCGGTAGGCGGGCTGTAGGAACACGAACCGCGAGCACGAACCGAGGTAGCTGCCCCTTATTAAAGGACCTGCCCGCCTTTCTGCAGTTGTATTCTTGTACCAGCGGCTTCATTTCTCTCTCTGCCGGCAAGCATGTTACCTATTTTTAACTCAAGATGTTTAACACAGTAGATTAACAGCTAACACAGAGATGATTTGCCAAGAAAAGACACACACATATAAAAAAACAACACAAATAACTCACCCCTCTCACGTGTAGTACATAAAACACAGATAGCTCACCCCTGCCACGGGTGGCACAAATAACACTTAACTACATTTGGTCACGACCCCAGATGGAGAAGGATTCCACGTCTTCTCCCAAGTAGGAGCGCTCAGTCTCTTGAAACCTGACAGTCAGATCCCCTGACCTTCTGGAAGTCCTCTCGCCTTCCAAGTAAGACTCCAATAACCAGACAACGCGGTCAGTCTTCACAGATTCAGATTTAACAGATTCAGACAACTTGGTCAGCCTATGCTGGACCAAGTCTAACAGATTTCTAACATACCAGCAATGAACAACCCAAAAATAGACACACTGCCATGAGAGCACAACTACCACGGTGGCCATTTCTGACCTTTTCTCTCTAGTTTTCATTGTTAACACACAAAAAGACTAACAAAAAAAAACCCGTCTCAATCGCCAGTGCCAGCCAAGAGGGATTCCACATCCTCTCCGGCACCTAGATGCAAACCTGTGCCAGCCTAGAGGGATTCCACGTCCTCCCCGGCACCTAGATGAACCCCCAAACGTCTCTGGGGGTGCAGCAGCTAGTGACTCTCCAGCACGTCTGCTAATCACTCATTTGTCTCCTCTCGAAACAAAAATGGTTTACTGTCCCTCACGAGACAGAAACAGCTGCCAGTCCAAACCGAAGTGCACTTTTCAGAAACCAAATAATTCAGACAGACGGGCACAAACAACTCAGAAACCAAATAACTTAAACAAACCTAGACAAAACAGCACACGATTTAGGCAACCCTAGCACACGAGAAATCAGATGATTTAGGCAAACCCGCACATGAAAAACCAGAAATCAGTACATGAAAAACCAGGCAATTTATACAAAAGGTCACACAACAACCAGACAGAAAAAACCGCGGTGTCCCTTTACCTCCCAGCGTGGTTCTTGGATTAAGGTGGTCGCATATCCAGGACGAGCCCCCAAATGAAGAGCCCCATACTCGGGAGACCCTTCCTCAAGCCTCCGGAATCGCGACCACCCAAAGATCACAAGAAACCATACCTGGATGCAATCAGCAGAGGTTTATTAGGGAAAGAGCTGGCAGCCAGCGGTCTGACCAGGTACTCGCGCTGGAGTCAAGGTCCGACCCCCTCGGCCAGTCCTTGGAGGGTTTTAAAGGGAAAAACCACAAACCAGGGGAGTGGGATGGGGTTGTTAAAGATACAAAACATGAAAACAGTGGAACAATTCAGAGGTATTCACTCTAAATGATTAGTGTCATGTGGAAATCGCCCTGCATTCTTCTCAAAATGTGGTTTTTACCATGCCATTGTGCCCTATCCGGCCATTTCAGATTGCTATCTTTACTTTTTCCGGCTATAGGGCTAGGGCCCCACCTAGGTGGTAGCATCTTTATCTGTAATCAGGAATGCCTTCCTGCCTTGGGCGAGGCTTGAGGAATGTAATCCAGCAAGTGTCCTTCACCTGGAATGTGAAGGCCTGAAATCTTATTTTCAGTTCTGTAAGGCAAAAAATCTACACATATTTCATAAAATGGCCTTTATAATTTTTCACTCTACACTGGGAGAACCTCTCAGAGGATTGTCTCCTGAATAAATTTCTTAGGAATGTGGCATAGGATGATTATAGTCCTTTTTTGTATTTTATTTATCTTTCTATTAATTGATTGATTGATTGATTTAAACATAGTGTAAATAAATGCTGCGTTTTCCCACCCCTTTTCCCCACAGATTCTCGCTCCCCTCCCTTTTCCCTCTGAAAGTGTTAGGTACCTCCTGGGTGTTCCCTGACCCTGGGGCATCATTTCTATACAGGATGAGGTACATGCTCTCCCACTGAGGCCAGACAAGGCAGCCTTGGAGACCTAGTTGCATATCTGCTACATATGTGTCAGGGGCCTCGGTCCAACCTTGGTGTACTCTTTGGCTGGTGGCTCAATCTCTCAGAGCTCCCAGAGGTTCAGGTTACTTGACTCTGCTGGTCTTCCTGTGGAGTTCCTAATTCCTTCGTGGCCCTCAATTACTTCCCCCAAATCTTCCAAAAGAATTCCCAACTTCTGTTCAATGTTTAGCTGTTGGTATCTGTGTCTATTCCAGTCAGTTTCTGGGTAGAGCCTATCAGCGGGCAGGTATGCTAGGCTCCTGTCTACCAGCATAACAGAGTATCATTAATAGTGTCAGGGATTTGTGTTTGCTCATGGGATGAGTCTCAATTTGGTTCAGTTATTAGTTGGTCATTCCTTCAATCTCTGCTGCATCATTATCACTGCACTTCTTTTAGATAGGACAAATTTTGGGTCAAAAGTTTTGTGGGTGGTTTGTTGTCCATATTCATCTACTAGTTAATAACTGATTCAAAACTTTGATTCTTGTGTTACCATGGTCTCCTGTAAACTCGATTGCTCTAATTCATCATGGAACTCACTAGTGTGGTTAACCTCCCCCTTTCCTGCTGTGCATATCCGAAGTCATGCTTCTTTATTTTGTTTATTCTAATTAAAGGAAAATGTACCAATGCATCATGGCTAATACCATCTGGTCACAAATTGGCATTCTCTCTACAACTGGGATAATCCAGACAGTCAATGCTTGCACAGATTTTCCAGCTTTACAAATTATTGGTTTTCCAAGGCCTATAAGATTTTCCTAAGGATAGAAGGAAACAGGGGCTAAAATATGAATATATATATATATATATTCGTCTATATTCATTATACATTTATATATAATGTATATGTGTGTTTAATTCTATATCAAACTAAATATGAGTAGATGCAATTTCAGTTCATGTTTAGTAAGTTGTTTGAAATGATATGTTTTGGTTCCACAATTTTCTCCAGGAAAGCTTTCACTTGCACATTATAAAGGCAATCCACGTTTGTCTGTTGATGAATGTTCCACCCATTTATGAACCACAAATTCATCTTTACATACTTCTGACCAGATTGATTTTTTTCATTTGCATAATTTTTGATATCATGGAGTGAAGGTTATTCAGTAATCCAACTTGCAAAATTTCATCAGAAATTATTTTTACTATAATGATAATTTTATAATATTGACATTTAATTGTTTCTGTTACTTAAATATACAAAAAGAGAAATAGATAAATTTTATCTGCTATGTGCACAAGATAATTCAGTTTCTCGGGGATATTTACCTATGTATACATATTTGTATTTGTGTTTACGAATGTTCCAGCTTCCTCATTAGTACAAAATTGGATTAATCATGTCCACTAGCTGTTTATTTTGAAATATAGGTTGTAAATTCATGAAAGCATATACATAGCATAAAGTGCTATGGCTCTAGGGTAAAACAGAGTAGTCAGTGTTCATAAATTATCATAGCAATATAATATGTCATGAAATGAATCTAATTTTATGCATCCCACTTGCACCTGCTGATATATGCCATATAAGTAACTGTAGCTCGATAAATGTTTCTCAAAGACACCATTACAATTGTACGTGGAAAATAAAGTCATTAGCATGGTCTTCCCTAAATACTTACCTAATACTAATGCAACTATCTTCAGAGCTGCCATCATTTGCTAGGACAACAATGAAAAGCCTCAAAACAAAACAAGCAATACTATATCATTCACCTTTGCAAAATGCTCTGCAATATCAAGAGGTCACTACTACCAATTTCTTTTTTAAAGTGTGAGCTACGTTAATGGTCAGTTGATCTATAATCAGCCACATATGTGATTTTAAAGAAACCAAAGGCGAGAGAAGAAACTACCCTTGCAGATAACACCCTCCATTTATATTTTCCAACACATTAAAAGTTTAGAAGGAAACAGTTTTCCAAGGACATTGTGTTAGCTCAGACATGACCCTGGGGAAATTAGTGCAAGCTAGGCAAGAGCCTCAATTTATTTTGTGGATGATGTTACTACAACTTCTACTACCTTATTTATGATAAGAATTTAATGATGTTTTCTTGATATTACCAATCACACACATAATGACAGCATGTAGCAAAATAACACTGATATCTAATTGGAACATATAGGCAAGCATACATTCTTTATCAACAGTATTGATATTAATTGTAGCTATATTCCTCTTTTGTATTCCAATTTTTTATTTCTAAATTCTATCTATCTATCTATCTATCTATTCATCCATCCATCCATCTATACATCCATTTATTTATTGATTACCCAGGCAGTTTGAGGTATATTCTGTGACATAAATGGGGCGAACCTTTCATTTTTCTCTTAGCTGTCATCAGAATATCTGTGCAGGTATAACAAGAACTGTAATGCTAGTCACTGACCAGTTTATTTTCAGTTTGCCTTCTCATACAGTTTTGAAGATTCCATTTTCTCCATGATGCCTCACATTGCCCTCTTTAGGGAGATATCGGACCAATGAAATGTGTTCTTTACAAAGTAAATAGGTTGGAGGAGGTAACCCTACTCACCATGCTCCCACATGAGATAGGAGCTCTGAAATAAACACATATCTCAGCATCCCAGATAAAGAATAGTTATCCAGTGACATCTTCAAAGCCCATAATCAATCTGTACCACTGAAACTTTCATGTTTACTACTGAGTAAGGTATCAAAGGTACCTTTCAGCCCGGTCAAGACTATTCTCCAACCATTTAATGTAAGTTAGTTCTTTAAAAGCTTAGGTTGAAATGGCTTCAGGGTAGCACCTAGAAAATTAATTTTTATCAGTTTGAGATTAATCAATATTACGAGCTAAAATACGATTTTTTAAAAAACACATATGCTTGCACAAGCTAAGATGTAAATTAGAGGAAAAAATGGAGACGATATCTATGTCACTTGAAAGACAATCCCTGCAATTATGTGAAGTGAAACTCTCAAACTATTTTCATCCTTGAAATAGCTCATACATTTGCACACCACACTCAGGATTATTTCTCAACTGATGCACACTGGCTACTCTGTAATGTCCACAGTAGTTGCATTGGCCTACACAGACTAGGGCTTTTCACTTGTTTTCTCTTCTCAAAATGCTTGTCTTGGCTATCAGCTTCCTCATTCATCCTTGCTGGACTCTTATCAGCAATCAGAAATGTCTTGACCTTTTTTCTCCCCCCTTTTCTATGTGACATCAAAATGGCATGGTAATGACTACTTACAAGATATGTAGCAGAATATTGCCATAGGAATACTCTTCAAGAAATGCCAGACAGTGTTTGTTTCCTCCCAAGTAGTATTTACTTTGCTTGACAATGAATAGTCCCTGGACAGTTAACATTTATATATCCAGTAGTCATCCCATAGAAGATTCCTGAATACTCTGATGTTTAAAGAACAGCACCTCAAGGGACAGAAAGGTTCACAAATGCCTCATATACTAAGCCTCCTGCCTTTATTCAGTAGGCTTTCTTTCTTTTCTTTCTTTCTTTTTTTTTTTTTTTCTGTATATTCTAGGATACACAGTCTCCCTGACGGAATGAATATCTTTCTTATCATTGCATTATGTAGATGTGACCTATTCATAGTATAATAATTCTCATCTATGTATGTGAAGGTGCCAATTTATGAAGAGTAACACATTTCAGTTTTTAAACAAAATTATCCTGACATTTTCTTATTTAGCGTCAGTCTTTGTGTTCAGCGCAAGGGAATGCAACCTCTCCTTCACGATTCTGCCTAATTAGAACTAAGCATACCAATTAAAAAGAAAATTGATCACTTTGAAATATATGATAGACTGTCACGGTATGATAAAGGACAGGAAGAAAGAAGAGAGAAATCTATACATGAAGCACTGCATAGCATTTCATAAATGAAAATCCAGTGTAATTTTCTATAAATAAAGCCATTACCACTATAAAAATTGATCCAAAAGTCCCTATATATTAAAGGTTGTATTAAGTTGGAAACCCTCTGGCTGCTTTAAAAAAATTTGAAAATACCTTCTTGACTCTAAAAATTATTTGTGTGAGATGTTCATATTGGTACAATTTTTTATTGGCACACAAGGAATCCAATTTCCAGGTTCATTACCCAAAACAACATAGAAATTTGAGACAAGAAAATATCTTAGCACTTGAACTATAGATCAAACTATAACTCACACATCCCATTCCCACATGGATTATTATGATAAGAAGAAAGGAGAAGAGAAAAGGCAATTTTTCTGCCCACTTGATCGATGTTCCGTTTGACCTCTGTGACGGCCTCTTGCCATAACCTTTTAAATACCATCTGCTCTTTTTGTGAAGAGTGTGATGGGAGGGAGTCACTCTCAGACAGCAATTGATTATAAGAACATTAATCAAGAGCATGGATTATCTGTAGCATGACACTGTGTGCTGTACTTAAGCAATCTGGCCTTCAATATGATTGGAAAGAGTAATCCTTCTGTGGAAGCCTAAAACAGACGCACCAGCACATGTTTAAGAAGAGCACAGCAAATAATGCGTGAACACTTATTGGAAACTATGATGAATTTCAGCAATTTTAGGCCTAATTTGTTTACCCAGTCTAATGGGATTGGATTGATTATAATATGTGTTCATAAAACATTGTATATAGTTCATGCTTATTCTAATCAGAGCATGGCAAAGGCTGTGAAGTCTATGCTTAGGACATCTGCAAGGGGTGGTATTTTTTTTTAATTTAGTGCTCTTTGAATACTGAACCTAAATCTTCAATCTATTTTTCTAGTAACATGCATATTTTAGAAGACTTAGCCCAAAGGAAACTTAATATGTAAAAACTGTAACCATAAATGAGGAAACATTTTATTTATGAATATTAGGAAGTTTTAAACGCCTACATTCTTTTCTAGTGGTTTAAACTATTTCTATGAATAGTTAATTTAATGCTATTTAAAATATTCATTTAATAACAATGAAATTAGATTATAGCAAATGACAAAAGTGCCCATGTATGGGAATATATATTCAGAAAGAGGAAAGAAGGGAAAAAAGAATGCAGAGAAAAATAAGAGAGAGGAAGAAAAAGAAAAATGGATTAACACTGAATCTAAATTGTCTACACTTGCTTAACACTTAGTTGTGTCTCTCCAGAACTTGGAAGTTTGTGATTTATGTGGAGACCTTTTAGGAAAATTATATATATATATATATATATATAATATATATATATATATTATATATATATATATATATATATATAGAGAGAGAGAGAGAGAGAGAGAGAGAGAGAGGACAATGTATCTCAGAAAACAGGCCAAGGAAAAATTGGAAAAAGTGTTGCTTGTGGCAACAAAAAAAGTTAAGAAATTTTAAAAAGAAACAATAAAATACATCCTACCAAATCATAAAAAATATTGCATTTAAGTTATATTTAAAAAGTATGCTATTTTTTAATCATCATCCAGTTTTAACACTTAAACCAGTCGTTCCCCAGTACAAAGACTGTTAATAACAAGGCAAACCATGCAACTGCCCAATCAATTCCCTTCCAAGTTTATTATAGATAGTCTCCTACTGAAAATAAAATATCTATAAACTCTACAAATAAATACTATAAAGAAACCTCTCACCTGCTTAATTTTTTATCTAAAATTAATATCCAATGTTAAAGATCAAATTGAGCTAAAACAGTATTAAGTTCTTGCATCTATTAACTTAGGTTGAAAGGAAGAAAATCCAAATCTAGTCAAAAGCAGAATAAAACTTTAATGAAATATTTTAGGAAATATCATTTGGTGCGTTGTAAGCTGGTGAGCTAGGCTGGAGTAAACATAGAAATCAAGAGGAAAAGAATGGACTACACTATCTCCAACCAATCAGATACCCCAAAGCTCCCAGGTGACTAAACCATCAACTAAAGAGTACACATGGAAGAATCTATGGCTCCAGCTGGATATGTAACAGAGGATGGACTTATCTGGCATCACTGGGAGGGGAGGCCATTGGTCCTGTGGAGGCTTGATGACCAGGGCAAGGGAATGTTAGGGCAGTGGGGCTGGAGTGGGTAGGTCGGGGAGCACCCTCAGAGAAGCAGGAGGAGGTGGGTAGGATGGGGCTTTGCAGAGGGGAAACTGGGAAGGGTGATATAATTTGAAATGTCAATAAATAAAATAACCAATAAAACGTTTTCTTGGGTGAAGCAATGATGAAAAAAAAAAAAAAAAAGAAATAGACTGGTGTTCAGAGAGCAAAATTCAGAATGACACCGATGGCTCTAACACTAAAGCCATTATGGCTGGCAGCAAAACCAGTGCTTTTGATGGAAGCACCTTTCAGAAAAGGATGCTAAAACTCAGACTGCACTCTGCTTCAGTGTAGTCATTTGCATATTACAAGTGAGCAAAGGAGAGATATTTGTATCCCCTATCCTATATCCGCGCGCACATACTTGAGTGTGTACTCTATTTTAAGAGGAGATTTATTTACTTTTACTTTTAATGATTTTATTTATTTATTTAGCAATTCGGAAAGATTTTACTGTTATTTTTGAGATGGCATTTTGTTACGAAGTCTGTGTCTCCTCACATTTTCACTTGAGGAGTTGAAGCTCTTGCTGGTGTGATGGTATTTTTTGTCTCGTCGTCTTTCTGTAGACTAGAGAATCATCCGCATGTCAGTGTGTACGAAGTTTATTTGCAAGGTGAGTGTGCCGCGCCAACCCTGACCAGCAGGAATTAAGACATGGAACAACCGGTTCCTTCTCACAGCAGTTTACTCAGGATGCTTAGCAGTTGGTAGTCAAGATGGCAAGCACGCGATCCCTTCCCAGGTGCAGCTTATAAACCCTGCCAGAAGCCCATGAACTCATGCCATGTGCACCATACAGCTGAGGTCACTAAACAGCAAAACAAGCTATGTGGAATAAACAATATATTTATCAGCGTGTGCTGCAGCTGTTATAGGCTTTTGAAAACCAAGTCTTTCATCAAGGTATATGGTTCCAGATGGCTGCAAAGTTGATCTAGCCGCTTTCTACTAAAGTCGGCTCCCAACAGGTGAGCTCTTCAGTTTTTCCGCACTCAGCGTTGTGCCTGTCCCCTGGGAGTTAGAGCAAGGATGCTCTGCTCTAACTTTCTACTGGATTAAAAAGTTGGAACTTCAATTCCTTGGTGTTCTTAACTCTTTTAGCGCTCCAAACAAAGGGTCTTGCTGTTATAACTCTCTAGAGGTATTTTGAAGATGCTCCACTGCTCTTTTTAGTTGTATAGTTAACACACTTGACAGAGCTTATGCAATATGCTGTTTGCAATGTTCCTTGTTATTGTCATCTCATGCCGTTCCCTAAAAATGTCTGATTTCGCAAGAATTCTGCTATTAGGCTTCTTCCACATTTCTGCAACTTTTTGGAGTTCTTTGAGGTTTTATTTTTCCTTAGGGCTAATCCTTCAAAACCACTGTTCGTCAGTCCACTCATTTCTAAGATCTTCACATACACTTGAGGTAATTTGTTGCAAAGGCAAAAGAAATCTACTAAGGGAACAAAATTGGCAATGGGAAAATGAAAACACCAGGAGAAGAGAAGCCATCTCCCTCCAGCAGAAAAACTCCATCAAAAGTTGTAGCTTTCCGTGAACTTGCTCTCTTCGAGAAAAATAGCAAGAGGTTTAGAAAATTATCTGTGACCTCACACTTCATCATTTTATCTACAAATCACGAGAAAAACCCAAATAGCACAGGATAGAATCTATAAAGCAAAATAAATAGTAGAGAATTGGAGTGCAGAAACGGGCAGAAAAATTAATATATGTGTCTTTGTGTTTACTGCATTTGTTTTCTTTATCAGAAATTTACTGGGGTCCCTTAAGGTAGAAGAACACGTATAATATTTATGCTTTCGGGATCATCAATAATTCTGATTTTCTGAAAGCTAATATTTAAATGTATTACTTAAAATAGATTTTTATAACAATGCAATTGATGTTTACTGATCACTAATAATTTCCTAATTATAATTCTAAGAAATTTGCATTTATTGATTCAATTAACATTCAATAAAATTATAAATGAGTTGCTATCTTTATTATTCATCTTTATAAATTTGTTTTTGATTGCTTTTAAAGAAGTAACTCAAAGAAAACATATACATTATATATATATATATATATATTTTGAAATTATAAATTCATGATTTGAATACTTGTTGTAGAATGTAATGTGGAACCAGAGTTTTTCACACCAGTAAAGTGTAAAATATTCTATTAAGCAAGAAACATGCCTAAAAAATATTCCATGCTATATGATTAAAAATTTCAAGATATTTTATAAATAAAACTCATGTACCTACCCAAACGCACCCACACATGCAAGCACATCCTTTTAAATCTTTCTAGGCCTTAACTGAAGCTTTTTTTTTCTCCCTGTCTATTAGCATTTACTTTGCGTGGGTGTGTTTGTAATTACTGAAAGGTAATTATTTTACCTAAAGCACTTGAGCACAGAGTCAGCCAAGAATGCTTATTGGCTTCCCCTGGGTGAAGCGCTTTTCTAGAAACAGGGAGATTAGTGAGTAAGGACAGTCCTCACTGAGGAGTGAAAAAGCAATTCAAAGCAGGGCCATAACCAGTGAGAGAAGAGGAAAGGATGCTTTCGCCCCTGGATAATGTAGGCAGTGTTCACAAGGTGATCACAGAGGAAAGATGCTAGTAACAACTTGGAAAGAACTTGTATAGGCAAGTACATGCTAACAAAACAGGAATAAACATTACTGTATACAGATGAAGACTTTCATTAGGAATACTTCTTAAACCTTGGTGTGGTGGTGCTTGCCTTTAATCCCAGCACTGGAGATGCAGAGAGAGGTGGATCTCTGTGAGTTTTAGGCCAGATGAACCTACAGAGTAACAGGACAGTCAGGGCTGTTACAGAGAGAAACCCCGTCTCCAAAAATAAAAATAAATATCTTTTAAAGTATTTTCTTTTAGTGAACCCACATGACAGGGCATTGTATTGGCACCTTGGTTTTCTGTAATCCTTCAAATTAACTTCCAAGACAAGTTTGACCCAAATTATAAAAGGGTTATGCCGAGCTTCATAGAAAAGCGTCTATTTCTTTCATGTTGTCTGTAACCAATCTTTCATTATTCTTACTGTTTTCTTTTTTTGTTTTAAAAATAATTTAGCGCTGCCCTGTCTATCAAACAGAAATAGTAAAAACTACAGGGCTAATGAAGGTTTGTTTTTGAAAACAACTTCTATTGATTTAGAATTGAGGTATCTTAGCTATACACATATCACTCATCTTTCCCACTTGTATCTTCTCTGTCCCCAGTGAATGCTGATCTTCATCCATTCACGCTACTTCCTCATAGACTTACTTCTGAATTATTTGCTTGAGTTGTAGCAGGTGTGACCGCCATACCTACTGTTGTCCCTAAGACCTTGTTTGTATTTTCTTAGTATCCCAGGGTGTTCCACAGTGAGGAAAGAGTGATAATTACACTGTTTGCTTAGAGGAAACTGTCTGAGCAGTGTTCTCTAACTGCTTTGCTGCAACTGTTCTCACACCATTTAGGGACTCTGACCAGAGAAATGTAGGTGACACCATTGCTCATCCACATAATCTTAGTGAATCTTAGAAAACAGTTCTTTTTAACACATATATTTTGGAGATAGTAGTTTAATTGTGTGATATCTCACTGGCATTTCCTCCCTACAAGCTCTCCTCTATCTCCCTCCATAAGGGGGATAATTCTTCAAACTCATGGCCTTTTTCTCACTGTTATTACATGCATATTTGTATGTGTATATATACACGTATTCCGGATACAACCTTCTCAGTCTGTGAAGTGTTATTTGTATGTATGTTTGCAGGGTGTACAATTATGCACCGAATAACCAATTGATCTGTTCTTCTCTCAGGGAGACCAACTGCTCTGCCCCAAGCTTTTCTCGGTTGCCTATATTGGAATCATTGAGACTTCTTGACCTTTTTCTAGAAGTAGTACACAGATATTGTCATCTGAATACTCCAAATTCTAATACCAAGCAAGGGTGATCAATATAGGAAAACTCCATAGAGGAAAATATAATCAACTTTCAAACTGATTTGATTATTATTACAGATATTAGAAGAAACCAATCTATAAGCAGCTTTTCTGATAGTTCTCTAGACAACATTTGTCAGCTGAAGTAGCACCCACATTTTTAATTAATTTTTTTTGTTTGTTTTGGTTTGTTCTATAGGTATCTTGGAATTTAATATAACTGTCAGACATAAAGTTCTGGTATCATTCCTCATAAGCCATTTCTGCCTTGTTTGTTGCTCTTTTGAGATAGAAACTCTCACTGTGATCTGGGGCTCAACATTTGTTTAGGTTGGCTAGCAATAAACACTGAGGACTTACCCTTCTTCACCTCCCCAGCCCCAATATAAAAATTTACTTGCCGTGATCAGCTTTTTAACTGGGTGCTCAAGAACACAGTTTCTCATATTTTCCTGATAAGCACTTAACTGACTAAGTTATTCGAGTATTTACTTTTTATTTTAAAAATACACTTGATACATGTTTTTTAAAAATTGCAGGAAGAACTTTACTCAAGGATATTGCCATATAGGTCAAGTTCATTCACTGTCTATCAGGAAGGAGAAACTGAACTGCATTCTAAGTATTCCAAAGGCAGCTAAAGATTTATAGCCAAGGGCCACCTTGAGGATGTGAATGGGTGAAAAATTACTAAGAGGAACTTGATTAGACATAGAAAGAAGCATGTTTTTTGTCAAAGTGATTTAGTAGTATTCTTCTTAGAAACCGTCCAAAGTTTATCATGAAAAGGAGAAAATGATAACCTTGAATAGTTATCAAAAATAGGGGTAGAACTAAGTGCATCAGGAGGAGGGTGGCTCTTACTAAACCCACTTAAAAAGATTCCTTGTTACTAATAGACAAATGGTAACATGCAATGTAAACTTCAGAGCACAGTTTCAACAAGGGCTCAGAGGAAACTATATGCAATTTGCTGAAAAGAAACAGTCTGTTTGATAATTTTCCCCAGGTCAAATCCCAACAATAAAAAAATGTATAATCATCAAATGTCTGTTTGAAAAATCACATTGAAAACAACTATTACCAATCTTGAAACCTAGTCTATAAGATCATGTTGGGTGCTGTGACCTCTGTAATTTCATTGCCTTATACTTAAATATTATTTATTTGCTTAGGTTTATCTTGACGCTAGGTATTCAGAGCAAGATTGAGACATGAGACAAACTGGATGTCAGCTCTTGTGCACGCCCCTCCCCGATGTCCTAGAATAGCTTTTAGGGGTGATCAGCTTTGCATCGCTACTTCAGGTATTTTTTTCTAATCACAGTGATATGAACAAATATTTTCATAGTTAATATTTTGATTCTATAGTAACTAGTAAAGGAATTTTCAAGTTGAAAGTAGAGTATATATCATTTATAAGTAATAAGAGTAAACATTATTCTTCTTCATAAAAACATTTTACTTCTCCAGTGAACATACTCAAAAGTATTTCAGGAGGTATAAATGAGTGAAAAATATCATGCATGGGAGATGGCTTGGTGGTAAGAGAACTTGCTACTTAGGCATGAGCACATAAAATGATAGTCCCATCATCCATGTAAAATGCCAGCATCTAAAAGGGGTATGGGATGGAGACAGAGAAGTACTTGGGTCTTTCTGGGAGGCAGCCTTGCAAAAGCCAGTCAGGTGTAGGTTAAATAAAATACCATCTCAATGCAATAGGCAACAATCAATAAAGACACTTGATATCATCCTCTGAGCTTCAAATATGCATGGAAGTGTGTGTCCACTCTTGTGTACATGTGCACTGGTGCGTACACACACATACAGACACAAAATATTTGAGAATTAAAGTTTTAAAGTTGTAAATATTTCTAAAAACATTTACTTTACCAATACCTTTATATGATCATATTTAAATATATTAAACATTTTGTCTACTCAGAGAATAATAGGATTAATTAGTTCTAAAAGGACACACACACACACACACACACATATATATATGTTTTACTAGAGTGAATCCCTGCAGTTACTAGTAATAGAAATAAATATTTTAACATAGCTTAAAAAATAGACGACTATTTACAATCCCTATAATTAGATATTGAATTTACTGAAAAACACATATATCATACAAATAGATGTTTAAACAAGATAATTAGAGAGTTAATTTAAAAACAGAAGTGTAGTTATAAAGAACAAGAAATTCATTATTCTATCCTGTCTCAATTTAATGTCTTGTATTCAAAAAAAATTGTTGAATCTTTCTTTGGTCTAAATAGCTACTTTGCTTTGGATAATGTCACCAGTGTAAAATAAAGACAGATTAACTTGAAAGGCCTCATTTACTTTGTTTTATCCCATAAATTGCAATTTGCTTTCTGACAGCAACCACAGTGAGTACATGTTTAATCCTGTTAATAATCATATATTTTTTAAAAAGAATGTAAAGTCCTTACAGATAGTAAACTAAAAGGTAAGTTACTATAAAAAACAACAAGAGCACATCTCATGTTTGAGAGCACAGATATCCTCCAAGTCTATTGTACTGCAAGAAAAAATATTGACAAGACATGTGTCATTCACAGATTTACTCCCTGGAAGCTGAAATGGTCAATTTGAGGGCATTTGTTCCAATCTTAATTTTTCCTTCTGGTATAATAATGTTCTGCTTTCATACTTCCATTTTGTACTTATCTACTCAAAATATTAGTAGGCTTTGAGGCCAATGAAAAATTAGGAGCATGTAAAGCCAAGAACAAAAACAGCATGACTGTAATTGTTAGTGGACACTAGACATATGATTATCTCCCATCTTTACTAGAGAGCTTCCAAGAAGCAAGGGCAGGTTAACAGCAACATTCACATATTTTTTGAATGTTTTCATAACACCACAGTTATTTAACATACCAGTATTTTATGAACTCCTCTTTGAGCAAGGAAATTAATTGTAACATTTGATAAGTAGAATCAGGTAATTTGGAATTCAAGATCAACCTGGGCTACATAGTACAATATCCATAACATAGGCTCCAGAACAGTGTAGGCTACATGGCATAAGGTCGTCTGTCTTTTGCAAATAAGCTTGCCACAAGAGTCATATATGGAACATCTGAAATAATTACTTTTAGTATAAAGTTATACCCCATAATTATTATATCATGATTAAACTGACAATCAATTATAGATTTCTCCTAGAACCAAATTCAAAATGATTTATGCTTTTTATAATCATTTTTCTGAAGAAATAATTATATATAATTAGTTCACTCTCTTAATTAGGACTCTCCACAGAAAAGGAACCATTAGAACATGTGTGTGTGTGTGTGTGTGTGTGTGTGTGTGTATTTAATACACATATAAATTGATATAAATTGCCTATGGAATGCCATCTGAATACAAATGTAGCAGGAATGGTAGCCTGTGAGTTAACTCATTCCTAATTTTCAAGACTAAAGATACAGGGTTTACCAGCAACAGTGATTTTCATTTTTAGGTAGATGACCTAAGAGCTAGAACACATGTTATAAGATCTACTGACTAAAGACTAAAGAAGCAAGACTCCCAATACCTATGAGCAAAGAAAGCAAGGCCCCAAAGGCAGAAGAGAAAGGCTTTGCACTTTCTTAGCTTTCACTCTTCCTTCTGTACTGAATGTCTCCCGCACATAGTGGATATCAGTTAGTTATGCTTCTGATTGAAATATTAATGTCTTCTGTAATTTGTATCTAAAACATATCCAGCAAAAGTCTATCTCAGCTACCTGATCATGTCTGAATTCTGCTAAGTCATCATACTTACCATTTTCTTATAGATTCTTGAGCTCCATGATCAATCAGAGAAATACTATCTGCTATTCTTTCCCAACGAGAATGAGAGTATCACCTTTAGTTGCCGAGAACATTGTCATGTCATTTCTGAAACTTCTGTGGTTATATTTTTCAGTGTGTGAAATTCTAAAATAATTTATATAAAAAAATATAAGGCAAAGAAGTTAAATAGATTCTAAGTATGTTTTCTCAGGGCCTAAAATTTTGTACAAATTTAGAAAATAGCATCAGAAATACTAGTTTGTTAATGTTACTGCTATTTTGAAAAATTTTATTGTTTGAATTAAATTATATGTGTGTGCTCTTTTTATCTTTTCAAAACAAAGATGCTGGTGCTAAACACTCATTATATTAGAATATAAACTATTTATTTCTATATTTATGTAGTTTCATATTCAAAAAACTTAAATGCTTACGAGTATATTTAAAATATGTTAGATCTGAGATGTTATGTTAGTCTCTTCAGCCGAGTGCAATATCTTTGTAATCAAATACTTTAGAATTGATGATTTACTAGTGTAGTAATTATAATTAGACATAGTGGAAATTTGGTCTTATGTGGATTTTTTCTCGCTTGAAGTTAGATATTTTGAAAAGTTGCATTAGCTATTTCAGGCAATTAGAGACCATTTAGAAAAATCACTTCTCTGCCATAACAGCTAAGTATAAATGAAATTAGTCCATTACATTTGCACATGGCCCGATATAACTGGGATGTGACAGAAGTATGCACATAGAGGATTCAAGGCAACCCCTAGAAACTAGAGCCTGAAAACACTAATGAGTCAGATCACATTATGGCTAGTTAATTTTTTTTAAGATTAGTGATTTCTTTTTTAAAATTCTGCTCTTTATGAGAAGCCAAAGAAGCCCAATTTTAAAAAGAATATCTAAAAAGCACTCCGTGAAAGCATTCATTAGTGGTTAGCTGACAATAATGTTCTTAGTGCATTAGAACAGCTGCTGGTATACATGTACATTCTATCAGAGAAAGTAATTCATGAAGTGATGGGGAGGGGAGCATTTTATGATGCAAGATATTTCTGGAGGTATAATTTAAACTTGGTAGCAGCATGATGAGTAATTTGAGCTTATTAGGATTTATGTGTGATTGTAAACTTTTAAATGTTCGAAACATTCATATGTAAATTTGAATGTTTTGTCAATCCACAGATTACTTTTAAAAAGTATTATAGACACACTGATTGATTATGTCCTTTTTGATGTGTGTATATACCTGTGCATGGGAAAGTACAGGGACACATATAAAATCACACACATTTGGAAGTCAGAGGAAGACATTCCATGTCAGACTTTGCTTTCTACTTTGAAATAGTATTTCTCTATTATTTGTTTCTTCCTTTGTTTTCTTATTTGATATGTATGGGATGTTATATACGTTTATGTCTGTACATCATGTGTGTGTCTCATCCCTGCAAAAGTTCAGAAATCAGAAGTTTGCATCTGATCCCCTGGCATTGGAGACAAATACAGTTCTGAGCTACCATGTGGTGATGAGAGTCAAACCTGCGTCTCCTGGAAGAGAAGCCAGTGCTTTTAAGTGCTGAACAAGTATCCTAGGACTGAAGGATTGTTTATATATTATGGAGTTTAAGTTAACTGGCTTGTGACATTTTGAAAAGTTTCCTGTTTCCAACTCTTTATTTTTAAAGGTTTATTTATTCATTTTATATATGTACATTGTAGCTACCTTCAGACATACCAGAAGAGGGCTTCTGATTCCATTACAGATGGTTGTGAGCTACCATGTGGTTGCTGGGAATTGAACTCAGGACCTCTGGAAAGCAGTCAGTGCTCTTAACTACTGAGCCATTTCAGCAGTCCCCCTGTTTCAAACTGATGTATTGGGATCACAGATATAAATTAGAATGTCTGGCTCTGGGTTCATTCTAGAAATACAAATTTAGGGTCTTATGATTAAAAAATAAGGTTAATGCCTATGGACCCATTTCCCAGCCCAGTTGCAAGTTTTAGTTATACATTAGGCAGTACAGATCATCAGGTTTTGTTCAGTTAAAAGGAAAAATGTAGAACTTAGAAAACTCAGGTGAGTAAAGCAGTTGATTGTCCTTTTCTGCACAGCCCCTATACAGATAGGATATCCTCACATATTCTACTCAGAGAAATGAGCTTAGCCTCCTGATATTAATGTAAAAATTTAAAAACACTGACTGTCATCTCTTGATTATATTGTCATGCCAATTTTACACTTAATTGTTCTTTGCCTTTGAAACACATTGTGACACATTGTGATTAATAAACATGCATAATTTCAAAAAGTATATAAATTAATATAAACAGGAAATAACATGAACATAGAAGAATGTTCAGTTGCAGATTGACATGGAGGATTTGACAATGGATATTTTCTCTCCTAACTTTTATATGCTCTTTGCAATTCTTTGGAGGAAGACAGTGATATTTGGATATTTGACAGTCACTACATTTAAATGATTCAAACTATTTCCTACTTATAAAACAATTAAATTGGTAGGCAATATTTTCATCTTTCTATTTTATTGATTTTATTTGCATCTATTATTTCTATTTAATTTTATAATATTATATTTGATAGTAGATTGATAATAAATCCCTTTATGACTTCGAATGCTAATAAGATTGGAACTTGGTACATTCAATTCACACTACCCATAATGTGAGGACAAAGGCACCAGCATAAAATAGACTATAGTTATCTCTCAAATTTTTTAGAGCCTTGAACTAAAATATTAACTGGAATTGAAAACACCTCCTTACAATGGCTCTTCTTTTTTCAGGAGACATCAAATTTTATTCAAACAATTATGTGCTATTAAGTGAAGAATAAATTAGCAAGAAGATTGCACCATTAGTGAAATCTAAATTCTTAACTTCAACACAATAAACACTGGCAAGCTTTCTACTAAGGCACTGTAATTTAACACATCTTAAAGGTTTCTTTTATAGCAAAAATGATTTTCATAATGTTCTTTTCATATTCACTTTCTAAAACTTGTATCTTAAAGATGATTTTATAAATGTAAAAATATTCAGGCAAGTAGTAAAATAAAATATTAGGATAAATTTTTTAATCAATGATTACTGCATGGAGCAAGTTACTTTGCAGAGTGGAAAATATGTACACAAAATTCAAAGTGTGTTTTAAGTGTAAGAGAGTTTCACTTTTATGTAAACAAGTGTGTGATTCTGTAATTTTTATGGGGTTTCAGTGTGGTTTTCCAAAATTAAACATAACATTTAACTAAGATCATGTTCTTTATATATACAAGGCAAAGAGGAAAGACTATTCAAGGAATTTTTATATTAAAGGTGGATAAAAAAGTAAAGTCATAACAAGCAATGAAATGAAATGAAAATATAGTCTCTAATACCAGGCTCAAGAATAAACTCTCAGCCATTTTCAATAAGCAAACAGCATTGAAGCTGTGAGGATCTTGTTGGTTGTGGTGACAACAGTTTAGATGGCTTGCTTGCTATAACCACTCACAGTGCCATACAACCACATTAGTTACAGTCATTACCCAGAATCAAAAATTTGTTTCCATCCCATTTGTTTAGTTCTACTAATTTCACAATTTAATTTATCTTTGCAACTGTATGAAATTGTATTGCATATATGAAGCACAGTTTCATTGTCTATTCATCCCTTGATATAGCAGAGCAACCTCCATGAGTGGACAGGTATCTCTGGAATACAATACATTTCTTTTTGTCTATACACAGCAAAGTCACACAATATATCTATCTTTACATTTTTAAGAGATTTCCACAAAGTTTTTTTACTAACAGCTACACAGGCTTACACTCACCAATAGTTAAGTTCTTCTTTCTCACCTCCATGACATTATTTGATGTTTTGATCGATTTGACCTTAGTTGTTCTGATAGGGTGAAATGAATTCTCAAAGTAGTTTCAATTTGCATTCTCTATGATCTGATGACTAAAGATGTTCAACGCTTTTTAAAGTTGTTTTTCAATAGTTTCTATCTCTTTTTTTATTGGAAATTGTATATATTTACATTTCAAATGTTATCCTCTTTTCCAGTTTCCCCTCCACAACCCCCATCCCATCCCCCTCCCCCTGCTTCTTTGAAGGTGCTCCCCCACCCACCCACCCACTCCCACCTCACTGCCCTGGCACTCCCCTACACTGGGGCATCAAGCCTTCACAGGACCAAGGGCCTCTTTTCCCATTGATGCCAGACAATGCCATCCTCTATAACTTTCTTTAATTTTGGAGAACTCTTTGTTCATATCTACAGCCTTTAGGGGGAGGATTGTTGATTGTCTTGATATTTTATGATTTTTTTTATTTCTTAGAATATTCTAGATATTAATTTTCTGTAAGATGTATAGCTAGCAATATTTGTTTCCCATTCTGTAGGTGTACTCTGCATTGCCTCCATTCTCCCAATGCAAAGCATTCCCATTTGCTGAGTCTTCCAATCTGTATCCCACCTCCTGTATTTATGTTACTGTTTCTTTCTGTTTACAGAACTAAACTCAAATATGTTTTCATAGCAATAGCTATCCTTCATGCATGTACCTCAACGCACTTCCATGTTCCCCTGAGCAATCACTTAGGAAAGTTTCCTTTAGATTTAACCAGTGTTGGACTCTCCTCAAAGTCTGTCAATATTCTAAATTGCCTTAATTAAATAATTAATTGTGTATTTATATTCCAAATTCCCATTACAGGATAACGTAACTTTTCACAATTACCACTTTACTCCTGGTGACTTGATAAGTATCTGGCATGTGATAAAGAAGCTGAATTTAACTAAACAGTAGTTGATTATTTTAAGTTGATCATAGAGAATTATCTTTCATGAATGTGCCACCATTGTCACCATGTAATTATCATTGTCATTATGTCTACAACTATAGCTATTTAAATACTTTTAGTTTTCTGTTGGAAAATCATACATTACTGATATGCCATATATTTTTGTTAGAATATAGAATTTCATAAATGAATAAAAGTACTTATTCTAATTGCTGTAATGTTTGACAATAAGTATAAAGAGATTCTACAGAATAATAGTTTTGTTTTAAAACTTATCAGTTGAAGGGCATGGTGCTACAGTGATTTAGCCCCTGCAATTAGGAGGAGAGGAAGAAGGATCTCAGTGAGGGCCAGGTTTGTCTACATGAAGAATTCCAATCCAGCAAGATTAATATTGTTTCAAAATACATAAGAAAAAATGACTTCATGCCGGGCAGTTGTGGCGCATGCCTTTAATCCCAGCACTTGGGAGGCAGAGGCAGGCGGATTTCTGAGTTCGAGGCCAGCCTGGTCTACAGAGTGAGTTCCAGGACAGCCAGGGCTACACAGAGAAACCCTGTCTCAAAAAAACCAAAAAAAAAAAAAAAAAAAAAAAGTCTTCATTTCTTGAATTGACACATTGAAGCCAAGGAAGTGACAGATAGTTGTATATTTGTCTTATAAGGCTAATCTTATTTAATTTTTAAAACCTTTTTTTGTGTATGCATTGTTTACCCATATTCATTTCTTTGCAACACCACAGATACCAAAAGAGGATATGACACTTCCTAGGAATGACATCACTGTAAGCTACCATGTGACTGCTGGGAAGTGAGTCTGGGTCTTCTGGGAGCCTGTGCTTACTTTGAGCTTTCTTCCAACCTGTAGGAAGCCGCTGTTTCAGTGGCTACACATTTGCATTTCCAAGATGGCCCTGGCCGTGTCTTCTCCAGATGTAAACAATTATCTGCGCAGTTGCTAGGCAGATAGGCGTGCCAAGTCACTGCCGATCCCGAGGCATATTGGGTGGTGAGCGAACAGCCAATCAGAAGTGAATACATCACTCTAGATTGTACTTAAGCCGGACCCCTTCCTCAGCTCTGCCCTTCCGCGTCTCTTCGCGTTTCTCCACGTGGGTGATAAAGATTAAAGCCTCGTTTTTGCAGTAACTACCTGATCTCTGCGTCTCGTGATTTCTCTGCGGATGCAAAGCTCGAGGGGGGGCGCGTTAGACCAACCCACCATTAAAAGCCATTCTTGAATTTTTTTTTTTTATTCTCTTTATTTTCAGTGTATTCTAGGGAAGAAAATGTCATATTGGGGATTCAAACTAGGATATTTTACATTCTAAGTCATGGATTCTGAACATAGTTAATGAACTATGTTCTAAACAAATTTTACTTTTTATTTTAGACAGGTTGTCACTCAGTTGTCCAAGCTGGCCTCTACTTGTGATCTTCTTTCTACTGGCTCAAAAGTATTTTGATCTTACTTGGACCACATATGAATTAATGTTTATTATTCTTGGCATTTTGAGGGGTACTAAAGACACAGTGTCCAATAAATAGTTTCTGTATGAATGTGGGATAATTATGACTACTCTACTATAACTTTCCAAATCTAATTCTGTACTTTTGTTTATATTTGCTTCTCTCATGTGTTGTAGCAGCATATGTCACCTCATCAATCTTTGGATCTCTGGATGAAATAGCAACATATATTATCATGCCCACAAAACTGAAAACAACCTCCTGTTAGGTAACACTCAAATCATTTTAGGAGCAGCAGGCTGACACTCCGCTGGGTTTTTGCACATTCTGTATCTCTTATGAAAATGTTTTTTTTTTCCTTGGGTAATAAAGTTTAATGACTAAGAATATATTTTCATAAATTATTTAACACAAACACTTTGCAAATGATTTGACCTAATTGAGACATCTAGCATATCAGCAACAGAACACATAATGTTGCAAACATTATCTGTGGGTGGTAATGTAAGAAAATTGGTTATTGTCTTCGTGTTCATTATATAATAATGAATTATCAGAATAAGCTCTGGGTGGCATGAACTCAGTGGGAATCTTCCATTCAGATCCAGATGTCAAGAAGAAAGTGGGAAACGCCTATGTGAGCTCAGTAGAAAGCACAGGGGATGGTCCCAGCAAGAAAATCTCGCCACAAATTTTCATCATCTTCTTTTCTTCTTGTGTTTTCTTTGTGTGTATGTTTTCCCATGAATGTGGGCACATACGTTTGTACATGCAAGTGAATATGGAAAGTAGAGGGTGATTTCTGATATCTTTCTACATCATTCTCCACTTGATTTAATGAATCAGAGTATCATTTGAAATTAAAACTTCTTGGTTTGGCTTTTCTAGTTGACAAGATTGCTCAAGGAAATTTGATCTCCTGCATTCTATTGCAGGGCTTACAGGTAGGCTACCAAAACTGCTAGGAATTTATATCGCATCTGCTTGGGCAGTAAATGCTTCATCCATAGAATCAGTTTCCCACCATCATCTTGTACTTAGGAATTGCATACTCAATAAAAATAAAGAAGAAAAATTTCAAGACTGAAAAAAGATAAGTGAACAGGGTCATTTAGAAAGTTGTTTCAAAAAAGATGATTCATAACAAAGTATTTAATGTATATATACTAGACTTCGAACACCACTACAATTCCCTAGAGTTGCTTATGTACACAGTCATCACCTCAGACTTTAAGACATAGAGGACTCTTGTGTCAAAAGCTATTTTTACAGTTATAAGCAAATTTCTGACTGTACAAAGCCCAAGTAAAGTATGACAAATTTCCAATCAACTTACAATTATACCTAAAGGAGAAATGAGTTTCATTTCAGATAATGAAACATTGGGAACAAGAGTTGAAGTCAATGGCTTTCTCATGATTCTTAACCACTAGGAAAACAAATGTCTCAGTTACTGATCGTGTTGCTTTGAAATCAGTGCTATTTTTACAATTGTAATCTACAACTTGCCTAGTTAAATATATAAAGAAAATGATAAAAAAGGCATTCTCACAAACTCCCAAAATATAACAAGAAGATCATAGAGGAGATGCAATGTGGAAGGGTGGAATTTAATGTAAACAGAAATCATAGAGGATTATAACACTAGATATGGACTACAATGGCTTTGGACTATTGTTGCATGTTTAATTGATGAATAATCATATCCATGTACATTTAGATTTGCTATGCATGTGTGTACTGTGAAGAGAAAAGATGGGATAAAATATATCTTTTTCACCTCGAACACTAAGTTCATTTTTGTTCTAAATAGGTATTACATTTCTTTTATTTTAAATATACTATTGGTTGACATTGCTTGTAATCCTCTTACAGTACAACTCAGCATATGCTTCCCTAAGCCACAAGTTTTTCTTCATTAGTGCATGCTTTATTCTTTCCTGACCTCTTCTATCTCTAAACCTTCCACAACCAAATCCAAGCTTCCACTAACCAAAATTATATTTCCCACGCCTGTGAATTAGGCTTCATGTTTTAAATTTCAAATTTTTAATTTCAGCATGCAAGTTACAAAAAACAGTGTTTATGTCTTTATACATTTAAAGAGGTATAATTTTTGCCTGAAAACAATTAAGTCAATTTATTCACAGACATGTAGCTATTAAGCATTATTACTTTCAGATGCACTCCTGACCATGATTACAAACTTTGTAATAATTACAAAATATAATGAAAAATATAATGAAAAATAATTTGTGCTGTGCATTTGAACAAGTAAAACCAACTATTCTAGTTGCTTTTAATTTGTCTTATTTTTATTTATATAATCATTAACCTTGAGTTTAGTTTAGTTAGACTTACATTTAATATTCTCTTAGAACATACTGAGAGTATTTTACAACTTGTAGAAGATAAATTATACTTCATTTACAGAAGATCAGAAACATTAAAAGCCTACCTATAGCTGAAGTTTTAAAAATGAAAAATTAATAAAAACTACAATATATACATATGTAGGCATATGTGTATATTATGTATATATTATATATATATTATGTATATGTATGTATATATTATATATACATAATATACATATATATCATTTGCTTGGCTGTATTAATTAGTAACCAACCCAATTACTGAAAGCAGCAGAAAACATCCCATCTTTTAACATATGCCAATTCTCACAAACAAATAAGAGCCAAACTCAGCATCTATATGAACATGTGTGCACTGTGCTATGCTATGCTATTTTTCTATAGAAACAAAGATAGTCCAAAGCAGTTATTGATGGGGTTCACTTCTCAAATCTGAAAAGCATGGTTCTACTTCCTTGAAAAGGTTACAAAACAAAAGATTCTAAACAATGCCAGCCTCTGTGTTCATGATTAGCACGGCTCTCCATTGAGAGTAGAAAATACTCTGCAGTCACACTTCAGAGCCCAGATGCTGAGCTGATACCATGCATCCCAGACCACCTGTTTTCACACATTCAGATGCACTTTAGTCTGTCATTCAAGGATGCCCTGTGCACAAATTTGCGTTTGCTTGCCCATTGCTTTGGCAGTTTTCCAATAATATGTAATAAACTGAACTTTGCTATTCCTAGATGCAGCGCTTTCCAAATGCCTTTAAGTTTCTCTCCATCTCTATAAATGTTACAAAGTTATTATCAGTGTGGACATTTTTTAAGCCAACATAAATTTTTGCAATGCCAATTCAAAGATTACAAATATATTTACATGGAATTTCTATAAATACCTCACATAATTATGTCCATATAAATATACAATTTAAGGGTCTTGGTGATGTGATGTTCACTTTTCTTTAATTTTTGGAAACATAAAGTAAACAGAATAAAGTCTAAATTATTTGAATATGATTTCAGTTTTTGGTTAGATCTGTGAACACCATTAAGAAATGTGGTACGTTTAATAGCGAATGAGTAGCAACCTTTTAATAAGTTGTTTTGTTTTCCACAGCTATGACAAAATATGTTCAGAGATTATTAATGAATGGTGGCATTTCTTTGCAATTGTGTATATTTTTGAATACATTCTACTTTTAAGCCAATAAAAATTTATTTTCTACTCAATTTGTAAACTCCATTCTAAAGTAGAATTGCATATTGTGACTTAATTTACTTTTGAGGGAAATCTTCCTTCCTGTGATCTAATGACACTTTAATAAATTATTAGCAATAGCAAGAAATAAAGCAAGAAGGACTGCATTTATAGTAAGTAATTGCATACAGAAAGAGTTAAACAAATAACAAATACTGAAATCATTTAAGAAATCCCTAGAGTATTCAGTGCTTTCTTTCTCCAGTTGCATTAGGGAGTGAACCATTGAAAGAACATTACACATGCTGATAATTTCAAATTATAGCATTCAAATAATAGATAGGCAGCTATATTACACAGACATGAAGAGTGTGTTATTCTCCAAAGTTAAGTGGTCTCATCCCAGCTTTGAAATATGAAGGAGTGTGTCTCAGCTATACATACCTACACCGACACTGCATTATGAAAAAACTAAAGTTACTAGCATGTTAAAAAAAAAAAAAAAACCTAGAGAAACAGAATACATATAATAGTAAGCTAGTACTTTTATTTTAGTAACACCTTGGAGGGCATTTATCAATATAGTTAAAGTGTTGCCATTTTTTTTACTCAGTAATGCATTGTCAGTCTTTTATAGTACAGAAGATGGATATGTTTCCTAAACAACCCTGATGCTCGAATAGCACTTTAGCTCACATTTCATTTTTCCTGTGATTGCTGTAGGATGCATGACTTTTAGGATAATCTCATAGGAGAAAGTATTTTCTAGTTGAGAATTAGGATGGGGATGAGAAATCAGAAGCTTAGCTCTCATTCTGTCTCTTAATGTCTCAACATGGGAGCTCAATGAATGCTAGGTAGGCACTTACCCATTGATCTACATTGCCATACTTTTGTTTATTCCTCTTAATTGTACTTCTCAGTCTCACTAGGTTACCCATGTTGGCCTTTACTTTATATGCTGTGGCCTAGGCAGACCCTGAACTTGTGATCTTCCTGCTACAATGTCATCAACATGTGGGATTATAAACCTGTACCAGAAGTCTAACTTTAGATGCTTAATTTCATATCAGCATATTGAACTCACAAGGAAACACACAAAAGGGAGAAGAGCTGGGAAAAATTTAAGACAAAGTCAAGTATTGCATTTCCTTTGCTATACCTGTTTGCCTGTTTTGTTGTTGCTGCCACTGCTTGTTTGGTTGGCTGATTTTGTTTTGTTTTGTTTTGTTTTTATTTTCCTTGAAAAAATCTCATGTATCCAATATGTAAGAGAAATAGTGTTAAAAGCAATCACTATAAAACTCTGATGTCTTGTAAATTTTAGGACAAGAAAAAAAGTACTGAATACATGTGAAGGGAGTCATGAACACTGCAGCTGACATGTAATTGAAGATAAAAAGCTACAGTAGAGATGACATTTAAAGAAATCCACCATGAATGTAGGCGAAAGACAGTTTCTGTGAAGACTAGGAGGAGTTAACCATAAAAGAGGGATGCTACATGCTGTTGTCAGAGTGAAGTGAACCATCTTACAGTGTACTCTGGGAAACATTTCAAAAAGTTCTAGAGCAGACACATGGTTCATCGCTTTTTTGTAATGGGTCCTTAATTATTTGAATGGGAAGATAATTAGCATCTTGGCAATTAATATATTTTACGGTGATGATTGTACAAAAAAAGTGCAAAGCACAGTAAATTTAAAAGACATGGAAAGGCAGGAAGTGATTTATCTATTGGACAGCAGGTTTTATATGCAGAACAAGATTCATTGAGGTTGGATAGATGAGATGGCTGAGCAGTTCAGCGACCTTGATGCTATTACAGAGATCAGAGTTCAAATTTCAGCACTGGCATAAAGAGGCTCAAAATTGTCTAGCATTCCAGCTCCAGAGAAGCCAATACCTCATTCAAGATTTTGTAGATAACTACAGTGCAATTGCATAGTGCCCTCTTCTCTCTCTCTCTCTCTCTCTCTCTCTCTCTCTCTCTCTCTCTCACACACACACACACACACACACAGAGAGAGAGAGAGAGAGAGAGAGAGAGAGAGAGAGAGAGAGAGAGAGAGATATTTAATTATTTGTATAAATCTAAAATAGTTGTGCACAACAAATTTGTTTGTAATACCTGGCCTAGGGTAAGTATATGATGAAGTCTGGTTCACTATCTTAGGTTATCTGTTCTGCTCTTCACTGAATAGTCTTAGAAACAGAAACATTGATTCTAATGAGATTTAGATTATGTAGAAACGATTGTACATGGATTTGATCTTAAAACACATTTAAATGTATTTTCAAACATGAATTTTTGAGGAAAAACATAATTGCATGATAATTTAGTGCTTTATACGTAAACTTGTGAAACGTAAGAGCTGTGCATAAGGAAGAAATAAGAACATACATCTAGAGCAAAAACTTAAAATTTATGATGGGCAAGGTTTTTACTTTCATGAGCTTTTCATATAATGTTATGCCTGTGTCATTAGATGAAAAGGAAGGAGGAGATAGACGGGTACCTTAAAGAGAGGCAAGACAAGTAAAATTTCTTACAGTTACTGTCTTTAAAGATGGAAGAAAGAAACTATGGTCCATAGAGTGCCTGTGGGCTGTAGGAATTGGAAATAATCTCATCTTACAGCCAGAAAGAAAGAGGGCTTCATCCCTACAGAAGCAAATATTGAATGTTGTCCTGTACCTTTTAGAAATGAATGCATCATAGTGATGTGTTGAGGTTACTTTTAGAACAACACAGGACTTCCGGCATGCACAACAACACAGGACTGTTATGCCATTAAACTTGCAGAATAGGCTGGCAACCATAACAACCCATGTGGGAGTGGTTGTGTACATGGAAACCATGTGGAGTGACCAAGAACTGAACATGAATTGCTTTTTAGTGCCAATAAAGACAAGAAGTCAAATGTGGCACTTTCCAATTTTTCTCCATTTTCACAAACATTTATTGAAAAATAGGTAATATTCTATAATAAACTAGAAAAGAATAAAAATAAATGATAGTTTCTGGTTAAGTGGTTTTCTCATGGTTATAATATAATATTCATTAAGTAGTAAAGTAAAGACAACAAAAATATCCAAAGTGATACATAAAATATAAATCACAATATCAAAAAAGATAACACTGCAAAAGAATACCAAGCTCCTACTTTTGCAAAGAACAATAGAGATATATAGCGCAGACTGAAAATGGGTATTTAATGTCCCTCTTAGTACAAAAGTACACTTAGAGAACTCCATTGTCTAGCTCTAGACTTGCTCCTCTATCTGGAGGAGCCTTGTGGGACCCCAAGAGCATCCTGCCTAAAACCTTCAGGGGTCCCCAAACTAACCAGGTTAAAACCACCCATCCTAGTTGGAACAACCTACCCATGACCTCAGTTTGTCTTAGACAGCTTGCAGAACTGGATTCTCCCACCACCCCAGCTGAGTCTTTACTGGGACACAGCCTGCAGATTAGGGTATACCCAAAACACAGCTTGCAGAGGCTGCATGAACACAGCCAATAGAGTATCCTGACCACCGATGTCTGGGCTATGGCTCCCTCCTACCTTCCCAAGAAGACCTGCTGCCATCTGAAGCATCAAGCTAACACCAAGGAAAACCATATGCCTAAAGGAGAATGTAAGAACATAATCAACAAGATTCTGGGCAATATTGCCCACCAGAGCCCAGCTATCCTGCTGTAACACACACTGGATATCCTAATGAAACTAAAGCACAAGAGGAAGATCTTAATTCTAATTTTAAAAAGATAATAGGAGCCTAAAAAGAAGACATGAATACATCTCTTAAGAAAATACACAAAAATACACTCAAACGGTTAGAGGCATTAAAAGAGAAAGCAAGTAATTATAAAGAAATACAAGAAAATACAATCAAATAGGTGAAGGAATATGAATAAAACTGTCCATGACATGAAAAGGGAAATAAAAGTGATAAAGAAGAAAACAAACCAACTGAGACAGACATTGAGATAGAAAACCTGGGAAAGAGAGCAGGAATTACAGACATAAGCATCACCAACAGAATGCAGCAGATGGAAGACAGAATCTCAAGAATAGAAGATATAATAAAAGAAATCAATATATCAGTCCAAAAAATGTAACACCTAAAAAGTTCATGACATAAAACATCCAGGAAATTTGGGATAATATGAAAAAAACAAACCTAAGAATAATAGGAATAGGAGAAGATTTCTATCTCACAGGATGAGAAAATATTTTCAACAAAGTCATAGAAGAAAATTTCCCTAAACTAAAGAAAGAGATGGCTATAAAGATACAAGAAGCTTACCGAACACAAAACAGATTAAAACAGAAAAAAAAAATCTACCTGCAACATAATAATCAAAACACTAAATAAACCAAACTAAAAGTTTTAAAAGCAGCAAGAAAAAGGATAAGTAGCATTTAAAGGCAGAACTATCAGAATTAAACCCAATTTCTCATCTGAGACTCTAAAAGCTAGAAAAAACTACGCAGAGGTATTACACACACTAAGAGATCACCAAAGGCAGCTCAGATTATTATACCCAGAATAACTTTCAATCACTATAGATTGAGGAACCAAGAAGTTCCACGTCAAAAAACAAAAAATTAAAACAATACCTTTTCACTAGCACAACCCTACAGAAGGTGATACAAGGAAATCTCTGACAAAATAAAACTAACTTTACTCAAGAAATCACAAGAAACAAGGAATTTTATGCCATTACAAACAATAGAATACACACATACACACACCCACACGCACCCATCCCACCTATACACACACACCCATCCCACATATACCTACACACCCACATACACAACCACCCCATCAAAATAACAGGAGATAATAATCATTGGTCATTGATATCTCCCAACATTAATGGACTCAATTCTCCAGTAAAAAGCAATGGGCTAACAGAATGGATGCATAGGAATAATCCATCATTCTACTGTATACAAGAAACACATCTTAGCAAAAAGATAGTCATTATTTCAGAATAAAGGACTGGAAAAGTACTTTACAAGCAAATGAACCCAAGAAACAAGCTGGAATAACCATTCAAATGCTTAGTAAAATAGACTTTCAACAGAAAATAATCAAAAAAGACAGGGAAGGACACTTCATACTCATCAAAGGAAAAATCCACCAAGAGTACATCTCAATCCTGAACATTTATGTCCCAAATGCAAGGGCACCCACATTTGTAAAAAAAAAAAAAAAGCATTATTAAAGCTTAAATTATACATCAAACATCACACAATAATAGTGGGAGAATTCAAGACCATACTCTCAACAATGGACAGGTCATCAAGATACAAACTAACACAATTATTTGTAGATCTTGAAAGAACAATTCTCTACTTCATATGGATAAACCGAAAACACTCGGTAACTAAAATGATCTTAAACAATAATAGAATGGTATTGTTATCTAAACAAAAAGTTCAATCAATGGAAACAAATGAAGCTAAAGAAATAAACACACACACCTATGGACACTTAATTTTTAACAAAAATTCCAAAACCGTACAATGGAAAAGGGAGAGCATCATCAACAAATGGTGATGGTCTAACTGGATGTCTGTATGTAGAGGAATGTAAATATCTATCACTGTACACAAAACTCATGTCTAAATGGAACAAAGACCTCGATGTAAAACCAGACACACTTAATCTAATAGAACAAAAAGTGGGCAATAGACTTGAACTCATTGGTACAGGAGACAGCTTTCTGAACACAACACCAATTGCTCAGGCACTAAGGTCAAGAATTAATAAACAGAACCTAATGAAACTGAAGTTTCTGTTAGTCAAAGAAAACTATCACTAGGATAACCTACAGATTGGCAAAAGATCTTTACTAATCCTACATTTGACAGAGAGCTAATAGCAAAATATATAAAAATTTCATGAAGTTAGACCTCAACAATCCAAATAATACAATTAAAAATGGGGTATAGAGCTAAACAGAGAATTTTTAACAGAATTTCGAAGGGCTGAGAATCACCTAACAAAATGTTCAATGTCCTTAGCCGTCAGGGGAATCCAAATCAAAACAACCATGAGATTCCATCTTAAATTCATCAGAATGGCTAAGATTAAAAACTCAAAGACAGCACATGGTGACAAGGTTGTGGAGCAAGAGGAACACTCCTCCACTGCTGGTGGGAGTGCAAACTTGTACATTCACTCTGGAAATCAATTTGGTACTTTTTCAGAAGATTGGAGATAGTTCTACCTCAAGACAAAGTTTTACCTCTCCTTAGAGTAAACTCAAAAGATGCTTCACCATTTCCCAAGGACAACGGCTACACTATGTTTATATCAGCTTCATAATAGACAGAAACTGGAAACAATTTTCATATTTCTTAGCTTAAGAATGGATACAAAAAACATGGTGTATCTACCCAATGGAATACTAAACAGCCATTAAAAACAAGGATATCAGGAACTTCACAGGTTATATTTTAAAATATTAAGCAACAAATAGCAATTAGAAAGCCCAATGTCTCCAAAAGCATTAACAAATTCTAAATGATCCTCAAGTCCAAGAGACCACAGAATTGCAAAACAAATAAGTTAGGAGGAATCCAGTGTGTACCTATGAAACTGGACAAACAATTCTATTATTATCTACTTCTCCTAATTGCCCAGGAGATAACTTGCCAGTTTGAGTTCTCAGTTATTCAATCTTATTGAATCTGAGCATTCTATAATAAACCTTGCCTGAAGAAGGATAACGTAGGTAAGGATGCTCTTTTCCTCTCTTCTTACTCTGCTTCACATTCTGTCTTTTTCTCTCAAACTAGCATCCTGTGGATCCACTATTTTGCTCCCATGTTACAAAAATTTTCCCAATTTCTGTTTTCATTGCCAAAGAAAAGAGTTTCTTTGACTTTCCTGAGGCCAGAGTCTTATCTTAATATCTTTTAAAAATTCTGAATATTGATTCTTAAAGACAAGTAATTGTCAATAAATTAACAAAATTAAATAAGGTTCTAGTCGCATTTTTTTTTTTTTTTTTTTTTTTTTTTTTTTGGTTAGAGGTTGACAATAGATATGTGTTTTTTTGTTTGGTTGGTTTTTTGGTTTTTTGGTTTTTTTAGAAGCCTTCTAAAATGCCTGTAAACTTAATAATTTCCCTCCATACTAAGAACTATGCCATGCTACATTTGGCTAAGACAAAAAAACAATTTACTACAATTCTGTGATATCTCATGTAGGAAAATAACATAAGAAGTGAAAATGCTGTAAAATTGCCATTGTTTTTCTAAGCTGAGTTTTAGAATTTTAGAAATTCAAACCTCATCTTATTCTAATAATTTGAGTAAACTCCCTCTCTATCCATCCATCTTTATCTCTCTGGAACTGTCTCTTGCTAGGCATTTATACTCCAGTGATAAATAGATGATGTACCATAATGATGTACAATAGATGGTTTTCTTAGGAAACATGATTTCTATGACTGAGATTAGGAGTTTCTTTATCTGTCAGATAACATCCCACACCATGTTACAGCATCCTGATTTGCAAAGAAAAGAGATGATGCCTCATTAATATAGTGTTGTTTTGTTAAGTGAAGTAGTATTTATTAAATTCAGTATAATGTCAAGCTGAAAACATGCTCTATTTTGCATCTATCATCTATCTATCTGTCTGTGTATCTATCTGTTTGTCTGTCTGTCTATCTATCTATCTATCTGTCTATCTATCTATCTATCTATCTACTTATAATCTATCTTCTAACCATCTGTCATTTATTTATCAATTATCTATTGTCTATCATTTATCTATCATCTATCTATCTAAATGTATATTTTCTTTAAAATTTAATATTTATATTTTTATTTTTATGTTAAGGGTACAAGCTACAATTTTTCTGTAATCCATTATAAACAATCCTTTTAAAATTTAAATTGCAAGTAAAACATATCTAATTTATTAAAAATTTTACATGGGGAAACTATGATGAGAAAATTTCCCTTTTTTTCCTGCTACTACATTCTTCATATCAGCAAGTTTCTCACTTACAAGGCGGTGATCATCCTTTCCTCTCTATATTCTATTTTGGTATCAGGTCGAGTTTTGTACAGTGTGGAGATAGTTTAACAATCTGTCTATAAACTATTATTTGCTTCTCTGTCACATATGAAACAACCCTATTTCCTTTGACAGTAGCTATTGTGATTTGATTAGGTATGGTTCTCATCAACTCATGTGTGTGAAGGCTTGACCAATAAAGAATGGCACTATTAGAAGGTGTAGCCTTGTTGCAGAAAGTGTCACTGTATGGGCAGGCTCTGAGGTCCCCTATGCTCATGTTGTGTCTCCTTCTGCTCACTGTGGATAAGATGGAGAACTCTTAGTTTCTTCTCCAGGTCTATGTCTACCTGCCTGGTTTCATGATTGCCACAGAAACAATAACGGACTAAACCTCTGAAACTGTAAGCTAGCCCAAATGAAATATTTTTCTTTCAAAGCATTGTGGTAATCTTTGGGTCTCTTCACAGTCATGAAATCTTAAGGCAGAAGTACCCCTTATTTGTCCAGTAAGTGGTGAGAGTCACATATTTCAACTGTTTTATACCTGGGGAGCACCTATCCTTTGTCCTGGGGATTGTTTCTCTGGAGAGTCCTCATTTTATCGCCACCATGCTCAGTTTTAAGCAAACTTCTATTTCATTGAAATTCAACAATAGTCTCCTTGGTACATATCTCTAGTTACAGTAATTTTTTTAAATTATATCTTTAAAAAATTCAAATTGCTGCATTTCTTTGCAACTCAGTACTTTAATCATGAATTTAACATATGTGAGGTCGTTAAAGGTTCATTTTGAAATCTTGGACTAAGATTTAGCTTGTGGGATATTTTAGACTTCCTTTAATTTGTTTATGAAACCCCTAACCAGAAATCTGTTTGGCTTTAGAGACAATGTTAATAGCAACTTTAAATGATGACATAAGGCAGAACTCAAATCTAATATGACTAATGTTCTTATGAAAGGACATTAAGAAAGTTTAAGGAGAACCCCTACAAGATCAGTAGAAAGCCCCTACATACAGCTTCCTTGCCTGTACTTGGATCCTCAACATCATCAAGTTTCTAAAAAAAAAAAAAAAATAGATTTTTGGTGATTATGCTACCGAATCTGTAGTATTTAGTGGTGGTCATTCTAGTATGCTACATTGAATGTATTGACATATTTCTTCTGAATTCATATTTAGAATTTTCTAGGACTCCATGCTTTGGTAATTTTCAATGTGATTGCCTGTTTTCAATGTAAAAATCTTTTGTGAATATGATCTTATATTGTGAATATATCTTAAGTACATAGTGATTTCTGTTGTAACTAACAAATAACACATTTTGGTTCTTACTGTAGAGCAATTATGAGGACTTGTGTTTGAAGAGCATTATATGGGTTGTGTAATGGTTGATCATTTGTTTAGTTTGGTTAGTAGTGCGAAGGCTTCTTCATCATTACTGAGTTCATTTCTTGTATTCTAGTTATTAGTTGGTAATAAAACTAAGATATCCATGTAAAATTGTCATTCTTTCCTGCTCTCACTCTCTCTGTATCACTCTAGTGTTTGTGTGTGTGTGTGTGTGTGTGTGTGTGTGTGTGTGTGTGTGTGTGAAATGTTTGGTCATGTTTGCAGAGCTAAAGTCAAAGTTACTTGTCTTTTTCTTACTATTAAGTGTCCATCTTATGATGATGATGACAACGATGATAATATTATATTATGTGTTGTTATTATTCCTGTTGTTGTTGTTGTTGTTAGACAGTGTCCTAGCTGAATTGGCTCTTTTTAATTGAGAAAATGGCATGAGTCCAATTCTGAGCTCCTATAGTGGTTTGCTCAGAGTTTGCACTTTAGCTGCAAACTCCAGGGCAGCATTTGTACCACTTCTAGGCTTCAGCTATCAATGTATGGGCAGCTGGGAGAGTGGGGCTTGGCTGCTGGTTTCCCATATGTACTTGGAAACACAGAAGAAAAGCCTAGGAAGGCAGGAAACAGAACTGTAGATGCATGAATGAGATCACTGTGCCGGAGAAAAATGCATGTTGGAAATCCAGCTGCTACAGTTAACTTAAGGCTGTGTCCCAGCACACAGTTGTACCTTGTGATGGGAGGTAGCCTCAGGTAATTTGGTTCTTTGCCTAAAGTTAGGTCCACCAAAAAGTAGTACAACTGGATTAAGCTTATCCCCTATTAGTTTACAAATAAACGAGACTCAGACAACAGTTATTTTATTTGGCTTTGACAATTATTGGGGGGTAACCCAATCTACTTTTCTAACTGCTTGCCTGGCTACCTACCCAGTAGTGTACTCCAGAAACTTGCTGTTTCTCCTGGCCAAGTGCTCATTGTTCATCTCCCCTCATGACGACAGCTTCCTCTCTCTTCTCCTTCCCTCCATCCCCTCTCTTCTCTCTCCCTCAACCAGGTAACTCCAAAACAACCTCCCTCTAATCACTCTAGTAATTGCCTGCAGTCAGTTTCATTTAGCCAATAGTTTTAAATCGAGGAACAAGGCTTGTACAACAAAAGCTTGTAAATGTGAGATGCCATCTGCAGACCTAGAGGGGTACAGAATTTAGCATTACGATACATAGAAACAGACCAAACCTCAGCAGATATGATTTTGAAATTGCTATCATTTATTAATACAGCATCTTATGATTTAAAAAGTAAGATGGACTAAAGTGAGTAACCGAAAATATATGCTTCACATTTTCAATCTTGTATCTACTTTTCTAAGTATAAAAATACACGTGTAGAATTTTTAATCACTTTACGAAAATGTGATGAACCCATTCTATAAACTAAAGCAAAAATTAATATGTAAATTTAGATCACATTTCCCAAAATAAATTGTATTTTGAATGCCATGACATAGTGAACTCACTTAACTAATGATCTTATAGTTTACTAAATGAGAAACTTAGCATTACAATTAAATATGAATCTTGAGTATGTCAACAAATTTGCAGACTTTGTTGTATATTTTCTACCTATTTTAACTTTTTATTGTCTTTTGTTTTACATTTTCCATCCAATAATTTTATTTAGCTATAGCGTTTTTTATTCTGGTGGGTATATAGTAACATTCTTCCACTGTTTCTATTTTACAAAAAAAAAAAAAAAAAATCACATGAAAAAGTTTTGCCAATGCATAGGAGTAGGGACATAGAAATAGTCTTCCTATATTTTTGTAACAAATGCTATTCCTCATAGACGTATGCTTTAAAGTATATTGTGTGTTCTATAAGGAAATTTCCATAAATCACTTAATTCAGTCTCCAAAGTAACCTCTATAATCTCTATTAAGAAGCTTCAAGAGAGACTCATACTCTCAATAAAGACCTCAATCTTCTTCATGAGATATAATTTAAGGTCACAGTAACCCTCTACACATGTGTTTAGGATATCCAAGGCTTGCTGGAGGAGCAGGGCTGAGTTCTGATACTGCTATATTATATTGGCTTCTGTTGATTATGTTTTCGAGCTTGCCTTTCTCCATGTGCTTGTCTCTGGTTTTGATTGGCATGAGTGTACTGCACTGGAGTAGGCCTCCTGGGAGGCAGGGATGGGTGGGGCACAATGTGCTGATCATTGACAGCAAGTTAGAGATGGCCTCTTGGGATGCAGGCTGAGCTTTAGAATGAAGCATAGTTGGCTGTTCCACTACCATCCTGGTGAAGGTATGAGCCTAAAGGAATATGGAGCTCATTATAGCAGAGAAGAGCCCATGGCTACTAGGCTTTCTGGGATTCCCACAGGTAGGGATATTTTGGGTGAGGAGGTAGGGAAGAGGACATCTCACATGTATAGGTTGTGTTAGAGCCTACCTATTGAGAGGCAGGTACAGTTGTAAGCTGAAGTGCTGGCCAAAAATAAAATAAAATATAAAAACAAAACTTAGCAAAATTAAAGAAGAAAACTTCCTTAACCTAAAGAAAGAGATGGCTCTAAATCTATATGAAGTTTACAGAATACTAAGTAGATTGGACCAGTAAAGACAATTCCCCTGCCACATAATAATCAAAACACTAAATGTACAGAGCAAAGAAAAAAACATTAAAAGCTACAGGGGAAAAAGATCTAGTAAAATTCAAAAACATAACTATCAGAATTATACCTGGCATTTCAACAGAGCCCTTAAAACCCAGGAGACCCTGTACAGTTGTCTTGCAAAGCCTAAACAACCACAGATGTTAACCCAGACTACTATAAGTAAATAATCTCTCAGTCATCATAAATGGAGAAACCAAGATAATCTCACCAACAAATCACATTTATACAATATCTTTCTACTAATCCAGTCCTACAGAGGCTATTAGAAGGAAAAAACACAAGAAATTAATCATTTCACGACAAAACCAAAAGTGAAGAACTACACACACAAGAACACCTCCAACATCAAAATAAAAGGGACTAACAATCATAAGTAATTAATCTCTCTCAACACCAATAAGATCAATGCACCAGTAGAAAGAAACAGACTGACAGAGTACATACATAAACAGGATCCATCATTCTGATGCATACAAGAAATACACTTCAGCAACAAAGGTAGACACTACCTCTGAATAAAAGGCTAGAAAAAGGTTTTTCAAGCAAAGAGAACCTAGAAACAACCTGGAATAGCCATTCTAATATCTAATAAAACAGACTTTAAAGAGACAGGGAAAGAGATATTATACTCATCAAAGAAAGAAGCTATCAAGAAGAAATCTCAATTCTGAATATCTATGCCCCAAATGAAATGGCACCCACATTCACCAAAGAAACATTACTAAAGCTCAAATCACACAGCAAATCCCACACATTAGTGATAGGAGACCTCAACATCCCATTCTCACCAATGGACAAGTTATCAAGACAGAAACTAAACAAAGAAATAACAGCATCGAAACTAACAGAGGTTATGATTCAAATGGACCAAACACATATCTATAGAGCATTTCACCCAAAAATGAAAGAATATAACTTGGGCTAAGCACCTTATGAACCATCACCAAAATTGATCCTATAATCAGTTATAAATACAACAGATACAAGAAGATTGAAATATCCCCATGCATCTTATTACTGTGAATTAAAGCTAGACTTCAACAACACCCAAACAACAGAAAGCCAACATATTCATGGAAACCGAACAATTCTCCCAATGATAACTTGGACAAGGATGCAGTAAAAAAGAAATTCAAAAATTTCTAGAATTTAATGCAAATGGGGTCACAATATATCCAAACTTATAGGAATCAATGAAAGCAATGCTAAGAAGAGCTAATAGCAGATCTCCTTGAATTGTCCCATAAAATAGAAGCAGAAAGAACTGTGCCAAATTTATTCTATGGAGTAACACTTACCCTGATACTTACACCACACAAAGACTCAACAACAACAAAAAAATTCAGATTAATTTTACTTATGAACATCAATGCAAAACTATTCAATAAAATTCTTGCAAACTGGATCCAAGAACACATCCAGGAATGCAGGGATGGTTCAGTATATAAAAATTTATCAATTAATTGAGTATGTAAACCAACTGAAACACAAAAATCACATGATCATCTCATTAGTTGCTAAAAATCCTTTGAAAAACTCCAACAACCCTTCATGTTAAAAGTCTTGGAGAGATCAGGAATTCAAGGGACATACCTAAACATAATAAAAGCAATATACAGAAAGCCAATAGCTAACATCAAATTAAATGGAGAGAAACTTAAGGCAATTCCATTAAAATCAGGAACAACACAAAGCGGCACACTTTAAATTCTTGGAATTCAAGAATACAACACTTGAAATTCTAGCTAGAGTAATAAGACAACAAGAGAAGATGAAAGGAATACTAATTGGAAAGGAAAAAGTCACTGTATCACCATTCTTGTACAAAATGATAATATAAACAAGCAATCCCAAAAATTCTACAGAAAACTACTGCAGCTAATAAACAAATTCAGGAAAGCGACTGGATATAAAATTAACTCAAGTAAGTCAGTAGCCTTCCGTTATAAAAATAATAAATGGGTAGAGAAATAAATCATGGAAACAATACCCTTCAGAATAGCCACACATAATATAAAATATCTAAATATAACTCTAACCAATTACGTGAAACCAGTATGACAAGAAATTCTAGTCCCTGAAGAAAGAAACTGAAGAAAATATTTGAAGATGGAGAGAGGCCCCATCCTCATGAATTTGTAGGATTAAGATAACAAAAATGGTCATTTTATTGTAAGCAATATACAAACTTAATGCAATCCCTGTCAAAATTTATCACAACTTTTTACAGAGTTTGAAAGAATATTTCTCAACTTCATATAGAAAAATAAAAACCCAGAACATACTAAACAATCCTGAGCAGTAAAACAACCTTTGAAGGCATCACCATCCCAAATCTCAAGCTGTACTGTAGAGAAATAGTGATTACAACTGCATGGTATTGGTACACAAACTAGCAGGATGATCAATGGAATTGAAGAACCAAAAATTCAGAAATAAATCCACACACCTATAGACAGTTGATTTTCAACAAAGAAGCTTAAATTATAGAATGGGGTGAAAAAGCATCTTCAGCAAATGGTGCTGATCTAACTGAATGTCTACATGTAGAAGAATATAAATAGATTCATATTTGTTTATCACCCTGTAAAAAACTCAAGTCCAGATGGATCAAGAACCTCAAAATAAACCGGATACACTAACATATTAGTAGACAAAGGAACAAAGAGCCTTGAATGTATTGTTACAAAAGACAATTTCCTGAACATAACACCAATGGTTCAGACTCTAAGATCAAATATTAATAATTGGGGCCTCATGAAATTGAAAAGCTTCAGTTAGGCAAAGGACACTATCAAAAGCACGAAATGACAGCCTACCCATTAGGAAAAGATCTTCTCTAATCCTACATCTGACAGAGAGCTATTATTTAAAATCTATAAAGGACTCAAGTAGTTAAACACAAACAAACCAAATATCTAAGTTTAAAAATGAGGCACAAAACTAAACAGTATTCTCAACAGAAGAATCTGGAATGACCAAGAAGCACTTAAAGAAGTGTTCAACATTCTTAGTCATCAAAGAAATGTTAATTAAAACAATCTTGAGATTACACCTTACACTATTCAGAATGGCTAAGATCAAAGACTCAAGGGGACAGCACATGCTGGCTAGGATGTAGAGAAAAGGGAACACTCCACCATTGCTGGTAGAAATGCTATCTTGTATAACCATTCTGAAAATCAATCTGGTGTCTTCTCAGAATGATTGAAACATTTCTAGCCAAAGACACAGCTATACTAGTCCTAGGCATATACCCACAAGATGCCCCACTATACACCAAGGACACATGCTCCACTATGTTCAGTGCAGCTTTAGTCATAATAGTCAGACACTGGAAATAATCCAGGCGTCCTTCAACTGAAGAATTGATAAAGGAAATGTAGTTCGTTTACACATGAACTCAGCTATTAAAAATGAGGGCATCTCACTGAATAACAACAGGAGGACTGGAACCATTACAAGGTCTCCTTTAATTACTGGAGGTCAGGCCTCTATCCCTGCCTTGGCAAGATTACAATTGCCACAGCCCTTCTCTACTTGGAGAAGGGAGGAGATGTCAGGGGCAGCCCTGCTTATACACTGAAGGCCTAAAATCAGCAATAGGCCTGACTTACATGCCTGCTAACACAAAGTCTTGGGTCTCTATGGAAAAAACGCTGAAACAGAGGGCTATAAACTATTTTAAACAGGCAGCTTTTGTTGAAATCTACCAGCCTGAGTAGTCATAGACCTTGTAAATAGGCAGCCTTTGGCAGATAGTACCAAATTAGATAAGGACAAGTGAATCATAGGCAGAGTCATAGTGACCTGACCCCTGAAACTTCACCCAGCTGATACCCTATTCTGAAAGATATCTGTAGTCCCCCTGAACACCTATGCTCTTGTGTCATCCCCTTCCCCACATCTTGCATTTATGTGTTTATAACCCCCATATGATTTGATTAAAAAAAAAAAAAAAAAAAAACACAGTGTACCCCTGGTTCTGCTGACTTAGCTCCTGACAATCTATTTTCTTGTTCTCAGAAATACTTTGAATTATAAAACGTTATTGTGGTTTTTGTTAGTATGCTGGGTAAAATGATTTTTATTGATCTCATTTTAAACTTCAAAGTTTGTAGTGAGTTAAAATGTCCTTTAACATAATTATAGGTCATATTTATTTTTGTATTGTAAAATGCTAGTTGATCTGTTGAACATTTTTAAAAACTGGATTCCTTTTTGAGAATTTCATATATGAACACTGTATTTACATAATTTTCCCCTTTCTCTCCTTCCTCCCACTTTTCCCAACCCCGCATACTTTTTAAATACATCTTATTATTTAATTATTGCTTAGATATGTATACATGTATAAGTATATATGTTTATACAAATATTGATAAATAAAGTGTTTTGAAAAAAATGACGAGGGCATCATTAGTTTTGAAGGTAAATGGCTATAACTAGGAAATATCATTCTGACTGAGGTAACCCAGACTCAAAATGATAGACATGTGTATATGTACTCACAGACAAGTGAATATTAGCCATAAAGTACAGAATATCTATGATACACCCCACAGACCCAAAGAACCTCAATATGAAGCAAGGCCCAAGAGAGGATGCTTGAGTCACACTTAGAAGGGGAAACCAAATAATCAAATAGGAGGCAGATAGGAGATAGGGAACTGGTTAGAAAGAGGATTGGGAGGAGAATCAGGAGGCAACACCAGGTTTGGTGGGAGACATTAGAGAGGCCTAGTGGGTCCTAGTAATGAATGGAAATCTGCAGCTGCCTGGGGAGTTGGGGGTATTTCTAAGAAGTCCCAGAGACCTAGAATGGGGAGGCTCCCAGGAGCCAATGCTGGTGACCTTAGTGGTGATGCCTAACAGCAGGGACTTGGAACCACCTGTAGAGGCTACCTCCTGTAGCTAGTCAGGGCCCCCATTGGAAGGATAAGGACATCAACCCACCCACTGAACTTTCAACCCAAAATGTGTCTTGTCTTAAAAAAAAAATTCAGGGATGGAGCAGAGACTGAAGGAAAGGACAACCAATAACTGGCCCAAGACAAAACCCATCCCATGGGCAAACACCGATATCTGACATTATTAATGATAGATACTCTGTTATGCTTGCAGACAGGAGTGACCTACCATAAGTGACCTCTGAGTGGCTTTACCTAGCAATGGACAGAAACAGAAGCAGATACTCATGAGGCAATATTACATGGAGTTCAGGGACACTTAAGGGATAGTTAGGGGATGGATTGAAGACCAAGATATAAATGAAGACTCCACAGGAAGAGCAGTAGAATCAACAAATCTGGATACCTGGGAGCTCTCAGAATCTGAGCCACTAACCTACAACAATACACTGGCTGGAATGAGACAAGCCCCCCTCCCTGCCCAGCACACAAACAGCTCAGTCTTCATGGCTGTCCTATCAAACTCAGTGGAAGAAGATTAGCCTAATCTGGCAGAGACCTGAAGTGCCAGGCTAGAAGGAGACCTAGGGGTCTGGGGAATCCTACCCTCTCAGAAGAGAAGAAGAGAGTGGATGGGAGGAAAAGAATCAGAAAGGAGGGGCCAGGAGGGGGAGCAACGTTTTGGGATATAAACACACATAAATACATTTTAAAAAAACAACATAACTTTCACATTAGCTACTATTTATTTTTGTTGATATTGCTTTCTCTCATGATATCTAGTACTAAGATTTTCCCTATAAGTCAGTCTTGCTCTGCTTCTCTTACCACATAATTATCAGTATATACCTGCAGAAGCAATGCCACCAAAACTTTAATTTGCATTTATCGGATACATAAACACATAGACATGTATATTAATGAATATTATGCTTTTTTATTATATTATATTTGAATATAGCTATGGTTTCAAACATTTGCCATTTCCTATTAAAATCTTGAGAAATACTTTCGATGGTTTGAAATGTCTACTATATATTTCTGTCATCTGTAACCACCCTCCTGAGTGATACACCCTATCACAGCATCACTTCATCCTCTCTAGCTGCTTCCTCTGATGAACCCTCCTCATGCTTTTCTGCACGTCACTCTTCTGAGCCTCTAGTGACCGCTATTAAGCTCTCAAGTCTTAAGATGCCTTTTTAAAAAGATGCTACATATAAAAGACCTCAAGGAGTATATTTTTGTCTGTTCTTCGCTTATATAGCTCCATATAATGACCTTCATTTAAGAGAATTTTCTCAACACAAGCAGTAGCACCTATTCATACCCTCCACTCTAGTATGACGGAAAATTGTGGACCTCTGAATACAAACAGTTTTCAAGGTCTTTTCAATAAACAACAATGAAGATTACTGTGTTTTTCCTTCCTGTATTTGCTCTATTTAATTTGTGGGGCTTGTGCATAGAGTGAAGTTGAGGAATGAGATGGAAGATTTAAACCCAAAGGGAAGAAAATATGAAATAATTTATTTTTTAATATTGCAAGCAAAATGTGGTTGGACATAGTAAATATTTAAATTTTGGCATTTGGTAACTTTTTTGGCTGCATTTTATTTGTCAAATTCACATAGATGACAAAATCTTAGGAATGATTATAATAATATTTGTACAACCACTGTAATCCAATCAATTTCACGCTAAAATAATTTCTTGGAAATATCACACCATTTTCTATCCAACGAGTAAAGCATAGTTGGGATAATTTTGAGATTAGCATAAATGAATTCTCTTCTTCTCAAAAAAGTATAAGTAATTGATGTTGCAGAAAATAAGAAAAGTTTGTCATATGAAGAGGAAAAATTTCCTATCTGTGTTTTGAAATGTACAAAATTAAACTGAGTAAGTAATACTACTATTAAAGAAGATGCCAATACATTTAGCATGTGTGGTGACATGGAAGACAGTATGAATGCTCGATGGTGAATATGTAGATACAGGCAACATTCTGAGAGATCAGTTAAGGAGGATAAGATGTGTTTTATTGCAAAAGGCTCAGCTAGGCTCTGAGCATGGCAGGACAGTTATGCTTGCATTATTGCAGATTTCAGGTCTGAAGAAGGTACTTGCTGGTCACGGTGGAAAGCCAGCATAACGTGGGTTCTTTCTGTATTTTTTATCAAAATTATCTTTGTCAGCTAATCCTGATTAGATTCCAGCCTTGTGAATTGGTATTGTCATTTCTTTCCTAACCACTTGACACTATACCACAGGAGAGGCGACAATATAGAGAAAAGTCAGGGCTTTCCTAGAGGATCTCCCTGAAAGCAAGGGTACATTTTATATTAGGATTATTAGATCATGAGCCTTTATGCTCAAAATAACAAACACTCATTCTTGGAAACATTTGAATCTTTTTTTAATATTATTTTGTAGAATTCTGAGTTTGTTTGTCCATATTTTTTGTTTATTTTAGGTCAGCTAGAGGCATTCATTTAAAAACTATATTAAAACTTAAAATCATTATCTTACTAATCCATGTGTCCATATAAATTAAGGTAAATTATGTTTAATATGTGTACATGTGCATGTGTGTGTAGGTGCACACCTATGTATAGATTGGTAGTCAGAATATTTTGTGGAGCTTTTGAGAAAATATTTTGAAAAAGTTTTAGATTTAGTTTGATGGAATGATGTCCTAAGGATTATTATTCTTGCTAAAATGTTTATAATTATCAGATTACAATTCCAATTACGCTATGAAATAATGCATTATGCTACAACATTCAGTCATTGTAATTAAGCTCATATTCAGAGACAATAGACAGATTTTTAAAGCTCTACCATGGAACTTTTCATAATTGGACCCTTAAGTGACCTCCTAAACCTTTATATCTAAAATTTAAAAGTCTTTAAATCTAATAAAAGTATAATCAAATAATACCACATGTTTTATTATTTGAATCTAACATCATGAATGTTGTGGTCTTTCCCCCTCAGAAGGATTTATTAGGGGTAGAGCTTAAAAATCTAATATACCACTTTTTATTCCCTCCTCGTGTTATTGATTAGCCTCCCATAAAGGGCCTTCAAGGTTCTACAGTAATTCATCCCTAGCAATCTTGATTTGGAGATAAGTACAGTGAGTTTCTGGGCCTTTCCAAGTACACATCAAAAAGTACAACCTCAAGAGATTTCAACAGATAATTATTTTTTCATCATCACTCTCCTCAAATAGTGAGTTTTAAGTCTAATAATCTTTTAGCCACTCAAGATTTCATAGGGAGCCCTTCCCCCACATCAACAAAGCAGCATTCAAAAATCAGTACACCAAGTATCATCATAGTGACTTATAAAGTATACTTTTTCTTTTCTTCCTTTAATACAAAATGAGTATATGTATTTATTGTCCTTATGTTAGTAATATGTTACCACTCTGTAATTGGTATCTTCTACAGGACGATAGAACATGGGATTCATATTCTTTCCTTCTATAGATGCAAGAATTTAGCAGATTATTTTTTAAAAAGTAAACCATTATAAAACTAACATCATTCTCACATTCTAAATAAATTTATCATTAGTATATACCTTTGTCATTGACCCAATCACCATGCATTTATGTATAAACATATTTCAAACTAGTCAAAATATGCCTTGTTAAAAAGTCACCCTTCAAAATGAATTTTCACCTGTTCAATTTTTGTATTAAACTTTTTAATCTTTGTCTCTTCTGGCCTCAATTATCACTCCTTTTCTTTCATCAAATAAAACCAATTTAAAACATGAAATATTATTTCACAGAACTATTCTTGACCACAGCTGATGGAGAATAAGAATCTTTTAGCTATACATGTGTGATTTATCTAATTTACTTAAAAATGAATGCAGTCAGTATCTTGAGCAGCGTAATGTTCTTAAATATGATGGTGTCTTATTGCTATTGGTTGGAAAATGTATGTGTATATGTGTATGTGCATATGGTGTATATGGTGTATATAGTGTATATGATATATATGATGTATATAATGTATATGTATATGAATATGAATGTGTATATGAATGTGTATATGAATATGTATATGAATATGTATATGAATATGTATATGTAATTGTGCCTGAGAGATTGTGAGGAGTCTAACATCCTGGCATTTTATATTTCTATATAAATTAGCCATTGTGTACCAAGAATTCTAGAGTGAGATATAGAGGTATAGGAAAATCTTCTGCTCCAGGTATCAGATGGCCCTAGGATTGAAAACAATTCTGGAGGTCATTGGTATATTCATAGCAAAGCAGGAGGGGAAAGATGGACACACATAACTGGTAGTATTAATCCTAGAAGCTGCAGATGACACATAAACTCATCACTTTTCTGATCCTCTTAATAAGTGGTGCTTAATTCTGCTACTTCTTCAGTGTTATAATTATGTGATCACTGGGATTGTTCCTAATTTTTTCTTAACACTTATGTATTTCTTTAACAGCACTAGAGAACACATCTTTGATTAGTATATCTATTTTAAATGGCAGGAAATCTATTACGCTCTGTAATTCACAGTATAGAATAAATAAAAAATTCCATCTCTAAGGACTCTGTCCTTTTGTGGATTTTGACTATGTGAGTATAGACTGATAAAAGCTTCTGATTCACAGTTAAGTAATACTTCATCACATGATAAAATTGTGACTAGTGACAGTCACTCATAATCCTAGTCTATCTTGATCTAGGAATTCTAGGTTCTTCTACTGGTCAGTTCAGTTATCATAGTAATGTAACTTTGTTTACTAGTCTATTCTCGTGAGAGACTCAGAAAACAGATGATATTCAAAGGTGAGACTGTAGATTTATCCATGATAAACACAATAATCACAACCCAACTCAGGATCTCTAGGCTTAAAATGCAAAATTCACAGAAATGAAAACCAAAATCAATAAAATGTATTTTTACAGATGATCTCCAAGTCACTGTTTCTTGAGTTGGTGTGTGTGGTGGCCATTGTTAGCTGTCAATTTGTCTACTTCTGTAATTAAATAAAACCCAACCTTCTGAGTACGCATGTGAGCAAATTTTCTTAATCAAATATTTTGAGGTGGAAAGGTCCCATTTAATCTTGGTCACAACCTCTGATGAAAGCCTACAGGAAGGAAACACTGACATTTTGCCTACATGCTCTCATTCTTCTTGGAAAGTTTACTCTTTTATTGACATTAGTACCCACTTCGTCAAGATTCCATCATACACAGAGGTCAAGCAGAGACACCCTGAACTGAATAATTAATAGATTATTGGATTTTTCCTTAGTATCCAGCCTAAGGTAGATCTGCAAGACTAACTACCTGGACTACAGCCTGTAAAACACTCTATCAAGTCCCCTTTATATCTATATGTCTATAACTAGATATAGACTATATAGGGTTGAGGGCTGGTGGGCTTTTCCATATCAACTTTGTCAAGTCTATTGATTTTGTTCTTGTTCTGCTCAGTTTTGTGCAGTTATGTACTTGAAGGCTTACCAGTAAGTTTCCAATTGTTTTAAAGTTGTTGTGTTATGTATATGACATATGATATGATATGAGAGAGAGAGGTTTGTTCTATCATTTCCATCCCTCTAGAGCAATGGTTTATAGTCTGTCAGTTGAAACCACTTTGAGGATCTAATGACAGTTTCACAGTAGTAAATCAGAAATGTATATTATGATTTATAACAGTGGCAAAATTGTGAAGTAGAAACAAAAATAATTTTTTGCTTGGAGTCACCTTAGTGTGGAGAATTATATTAAAGATTCATAGCATTAAAAAAAATTATAATTGCTACTCTAGAAAACAGTGACTATATAGTGTGTGGGCTATTTTTTTGTATTTAATACACATGTTACCTCTGTTTAGTAATATATCATCAGATAGTCGGTACTGATTGAATGTGTCCACAAAACCCAGAACCTAAGAAAATATCTAACTTTATTGGTGCTATATTCATATTAGAACCACATATACAACAGAGAAATAACTAACATTTTATTGGGCCAGCAGGTTCTGATTGATATAACATGATATAGGAACAGAAACTATCATATTTGTATGTTTATTTTATATTAAAGTATGTATCTTAAGACAATATTACGGAATATTCTACATCAGTAAACTAGATAGCTTATAAACATCATCAGTGATGATGATAGGATACCAAAGGAAAAAACTAATATACACAGAAAATATATTTCAATCTTATGTCCATAAACCATTATAAATAGTATATTCCAAAACAATGCTATTTCACCACAGAGGTGAAAGGGCACTATTTTTATTTATATTTTGGCTGAGAAACAAAGTCTTGCTACGTAATCCCAGGTGGTCAAAAACTTCCAAGTTCAAACACTCCTCCTGTATCAGTTTCTACAATAGCTTCGACTGCTGTCACATGCACTACCTTGAGAAGATTAAGTATGTACAAAGGAAGGCATATGTCATAATCTCATTATTCTGTCCAGTGTGTGAACTATGCTTTGAAAAATTAAACATTACAGAAATGGCATAGCAGAGGTCAGAACTTGAGCCCAAGAACTTGGTAAATATGCCTTCTTGTCTCTACCTGTGCACATTTTTACAAAGTTAGAGATATTATCTAAGAATTCTGACTATTATATGAAGCACTGAAACTACATCAAATAGGCAAGTTCAACATTCCCAAATTGATTTTGTGTTGCCAAAGATATTACGGAAGTCATTGTGAAATTATGTCAGTGGCCTGTCTTCCAGCTTTGAACATGGGGGTAAAATAAATGATGATGTTATTATAGTACTTTAGAGAAAGACAGTGCAGTAGATAAGTCCAAACCCTTGACAGGATATTCAAATTTTCTGTGTCTGACTCTCTCCCTCAAACACACTTTTTTCATTAATATCTAGTAAATAAGAAACTTTCCTAGCAGTCTATAATATATCTTATCATTGTTGATAGTCATAAGTATCTTAATTTTATGGTCATCAATTATTCTTGATTTGTTCACGTTTCTACAGGACCTAGTATAGCTGATCACTTTTGTTTTGCTTCCAGAGTAATACAGACTGGCTCTGTTGATTATTTATGTCTTATTATTTCTTCTGCCTCTCTTTTCCAAAGGTATTACTTGCTAACTGGCTTTTCTCTGTACTGATCTCTAAGTTATGGGAAGTGAAAGAATCAAGATGCTTGTGTTTACTTTCTTGCTTTCCTTAGAGTATGTGTTTCTTAAAACTTTCATACATCCCCATGCTTTACATTATCACACTCCATATTATTAACCTAATCTTAATCAGATGATTAATACTAACTGATACTTTAACACTAGTGTCCCAGCATTTTCTTCTAAATTTCAACTTCATATTTTCTAACTTTCTCCTTAGCATTTCTGTTTTCATACCCAACATGTCTTTCAAACTTACAAACACAATGTAATCACTCTTCTCAATCATTACATAATTTTCTATGACTGTAATGTGAACCATTTTCCCATGCTCCATTTCCAGTGCTTGACATTATTCACTGATGAATTAATATATAAAATAATTTCCATTACCTCTTACCATGACTAGGATATCAACAAATTTATAAGAAAGCAATATTATTTGTTATTTAGATAGTCTAGAAATTGAAGTCACTTTACAGCCTTCACTTTTAAACTTTTCTTCAAACAATCATTAGACAGCCTTTTCAAAACAAAAATAGTATCCCATTGCTCTATTAATGTTAAAATATTGGTATGAAATGTGTGGCAAATAGTTTTATGAGTTGAATACTTGATCAACAACTTATGAATCCAAGAGTAAGAGGTAATTGAATTGTAAAGCCCTAATTCTCTTGAAGGATTACTTTCTATATGGAATCTCATTGTGATATATAATTTGGAAATAGAATCTTTTTCAACAAGAAACTTCACTAAGGGCATTCACTGAACACTACAAAGATACACCGGTCCATGGCATTTGTTCACTACTAATTTTATCCAGCACAGTCTCTGCCATGATATTCGATGTCAGGCTCAAAGCAGTGAAGGAAGCTGACCATGAACCCAAATACTTTAAGACATATACCTCTATAAAACATTTCTCCTTTTAGCATGTTTTTATTTAGATCATTTTCACAACAACAGAAAACAATGTAACATCTCAGCAAAATACTTCTTATCCCTTTCAGAGTAAACTTTGATTTCAATATTTTTTTGATCTCATCTACTGCTTGCTTTATTCACTATTCTCTGCCATTATAAAAACTACATGGATATTTTCAGCCTAAGGACTGTAATATGTTAATTTCTTCACTGTAACCTTTTCCAAGAAGAATTCCACAATGACCTTTTCCACATTTTTCATCTCTACTGAAAGGTAATCTCCAAAGAGAATATTCCCATGTTCATTTTACTCAAAGTAGTACTATTAGAATGTCTTGTATTTAAAGTGTCTCACAGTCTGCTATAACACTGTGCAAAATTTCAAACTTTACTTTATTTTATGTTGTTTGAACATTTGCTAATTAATTATATATAGTTTAAAATGTATTTCCTTATTCTTATTATGTATGTAAACTTACTATCAAAGGTCATTCTGGTTTTATTCTTTGTTGATTTATCTCAGCTTAAAATACTATGTTAATTTTAGTTAGTCATATTAAGAATACATGGAATAAATACCGTGTAACCACGGGGTTTTCAACTGGTGTCCCAGTTCCAAAAATGACAACTTTGAGACTTAATTATATATGAATAAATTCCTAGGCCATAAGAGTGACCTTTTTCGTCAAGTATCTGGTAACTTAATTAACTCATTTATTCTATGCTATGAGTGCCACATGGATAATTATACTTCTCATTTTCAGATGTCTGTCTCCTCAGAGTTTGGGCCAATCTCATCTCTGCCTGTTTCTATCCCAGAGTTCCTCTGTCCCTATCAGAAGTCCCAACTCCAATTGCCTGCTTCAACTCATTGGCTAATCAACTTTTAATTGACACATGATGCTTCTATACAGTACACAAGAGATTATCTCTACAATATTGAATTAAATGAAACAAAAAACAAACAAAAACAATGGCTTTAGGATTGTTGATGATATATGTCTAGTATATATTTTCTTTTGTTTGTTTGGTCATTTGTTTTGTTTTACTTTAAACTAAAATTTAAAAAAAGAAAATCTAAGTCATCAGGAAAATAAAAAGTTCAAAGAGTGATTTCCAGCAAACTGTAATTCAACTTCTGCCCAGAATTTTGGTTTAAGTTAACAGATTGTGTGTTGTTCTTTGCTTAACCTGGGCTTCACTGTGCATCTGGGTGTAACTCGTTTTGCTAAAGGCATAATTCCCATCTCTTATTTTTTTTCTATTTTATTTTCTATAAAGGCATATTGAACCACTTTGTTTTGACTGGTTTTATATCAACTTCACAGAAGCTAGAGTTATCTGAAAGGTTAGAACCTCAGATAAGAAAACCCTCCTTAATATTCAGCTGTAAGGCATTTTCTAAATTAGTGATGGACTGGAGAGTGTTCAGCCCACTTTGGGTAGTGTCATCCCTAGGATGGTGGTCATAGGTTCTATGAGAAAGCATGACAAGCAATAAGCAGCATTCTAATATGCAGCATTCCTCACTGGTCTCTGCATCAACCACATGACTCCTGGTTCCTGACATGATTTGAGTTTCTTTACGGACTTCCTCATTGATGGACTACAATATGGATGTGTAAGCCAAATAAACCCCTTCCTATCCAATTTGCTTTTGGTCATGGTGTTTATTACAGTAATAGAAACCCAAACTAAGACACCTTTTCTATGCAATTTAAACAAAGACAGACTGATTTATGTCAAAGCTAAAGAGAATCACTGCTATTCAGAGTTAGTTAGAAAGAATGACTTTGGATTTATATGGTATCTTTCTCAAAATATCTTTGTTAGGATATTTTAAATTTATTAAATAAAAGTAATTCCTAAAAATTTATAGAGTACATACTTCTTGCTAAGAAGACTATACATAGAAGATGATAAAATTTAATACTACTATGTGAATATAGTCTGGTCTCCAGGATTAATAGCAAAAATAATTTCTAAATTGATAATTTATGTTAAATCAATTTATCCATCATAAATTTATCCATATATGTATATATATATATACTTTTTGAAAAAGATTTAGGGATAGCTTTAATAATAATGTGGAAACATAAGAACACAAACAATCCTTTAATGACATCAGAAACAATATAATTTATACATAAAACAATTTACAATGTACTATGCTTAAGTCAATAAGCGTCAATTAATACTTTCACTTCAACAGTATGATTAATTTTTAATGAAAGAATATATATATTTTAAAAAACCAAAAGTATAAAAATACTTCAAAATAATAGCAGAGATAATTTTGATAAAGATCACATTGAAACATGGCAATAATAATTAAATAGGAAACCAAAGTGGCAGAAATTAGCCAGGCAAAGTTACTGGCCGTAGTGTAATAGATTGCTGTTAGGTTACTTTTATTCTGATAAAATGCAAAAAAATACTCTGGAGAAGTCTATAATACAACCAGAGTCATGATAGCAGTATGCTATGGAACTTGTACAACAAATGGAACAGATGGGAAGACAGTGCCCTGTGTAGCCCATGGGCAGAAGCTGGCAGCACTGACCTGCCTAGAAGCAGAGGTGTGCACTGAAATCAGGCTTCAAAGGTAATGGTGTCATAATTTCTTTTAAGAAAATGTGCATGCTGCATCTCGAATCTCACATAAGTCACAGTTCTGATCTGGGCTCCTTGTGTAGCAATATTTGTGTTTTCTGAGAAAATACTGGAGGCAGGATAATGCCATGCCCAGTTTGACACTAATGCCAACCTAGGATTTTTTTTTTTAATTTTTTTCTGATTTATTAAAATTTGTTTTTACATACATCTAAGACATTTGTAAATTTTTTAAAAAATAATATTTTTTATTATAAAGAAATATAATTGCCTTTAGGATAGGACACATTTATGTTTAACATATAATGTAACATGTGAAAGAAAAATCTTAACTAATAACTAATTTTTAAATCGGTGTTTAGGAACCTTGTTATAAATAAAATTCAGTGGAGAGGATTCAGAAATGTTCAGTGAGGGTGTTTGCCTCTTGTGTACAAGACTTTGCATTCCATCTCAGCGACAATGAAATAAAATGAGAATTAAGAAAAAGAATATCTGTGCTTGTGGTAACGTCACTAGTCTTTACACACTTGAGTTCCACCACGTGCCTTACAGAGAAGGAGTTGAGCACATGGGTTTTATTGGCTTTGGATACCACACAGGGCTGATTAAAACTGCAACTAGTTTCTGAGTTTTGGAGAGAAGAACAAAGAGGGAAAATTCTCCAACCTGGCTACTTAATGACATCTAGCAGTGGTGGAATTGCCCTTCTCCCTCTTGTAGCAGAATCTGCCTGCACTGATAGCTACAGAGAGCAAATGAGATCCAGATTGGCAGAGACCAAAAGGTGAAGCTTCAGAGGCAACTAGGGGTCACAGGGGCAAAGGCAGCTGCAATAAAGAGTTCCAGGTGGCTGAATAAAAGCAATCCCAGAAGGTCACAGAAAAATTCTAAGTGACTCAAAAAAAATAGGCCTAACACTGCCAGTGTTCCCAGAGATATTGTGAGCAGCAATAGGACTTGAATATCAACTAACTCTCTCTAAGGCTCAGGGCCAAGGTGCATTTCCTCCACAAGCCAAATTGTGAGTTACCATGGTCTTCCCATTCTATGAAGAGATGACCCCTAGACAGCAATGGAAGGACTGCACTCAGGACTAGACGAAATTCAAATTTAATCACAAGATTATTTGCAACTATTGGCAGAATATAGAACACGGGAATAAGGGTTTTTTTGGGGGGGGATGTTTTGTTTTTGGTTTTGTTTTGTTGTTGCTTTTTAAATGCAAGGCAAATTTGAAGGTTTTTTTTTTTCTTTTTTAAATTGGATATTATATTTACATTTCAGATTTTATCCCCTTACCCCATTCTCCCCACCCCAAAACCCCCTATCCCCTCCCCCCTCCTCATGCTTCTATGAGGATGTGCCCCCACCTACTTCCCCCCACACACTCCCACCTCCCCACCTTGAATTTTCCCTTACTCAGTGTTCAGCCTTCATGGGACCAAGGAACTCCTCTCCCACCTATGCCTGACAAGGCCATCCTCCCCTACACATACAGATGAAGTCATGGATTGCTCCCTATGTGCTCCCGGGCTGGAGGTTTATACCCTGGGAGCTCTGGTTGGTTGGTATTGTTGCTCTCCTCATGGGGCCACAAACCCTTTCAGTTCCTTCAGTCTTCTCTCTAACTTCTCCATTGGGAACCCCTTGGTCAGATCAATGGTTAGTTGTGAGCATCTGCCTTTGAATATGTCAGACTCTGGCAGACCTCTAAAGAAACAGTTATATCAGGCTCTTGTCAGCATGCACGTCCTAATATTCACATCAGCATCTACCTTTGGTGACTGCACATGGGATGGATACCCAGGTAGAATGGTCTCCAGACAAAGTGTGGGACAGAAACTGAAGGAGCGGCCATCTGGGGTTTTCTTCTTTAGACAAATATATTTGCTAAATAATGGAAAATAGGTAGTTTTATATGTTTTGTTTTGTATTCTCTTTTCTCTTGAAATTATGCTAGTTATTTCTTTTCTCCATTGAAATCAAGTTATCTCCCAGAGTGGGCATACACCATCTAGAATACATTTCATCCAATTCTGTGTTGAAAATAATAATAATAATAATAATAATAATAATAATAATAATGATGATGATGATGATGATGATGATAAAGACTTGTGGCAGTTACAGAGAATAATAAAGGTTTTGGCAAAGCTTGAAAGGATAATTATTATTCAGAGGTCCAAGACTCCATTTATTTATTTATTTATTTATTTATTTATTTATTTATTTATTTTCTTATTACTTATTCATTTGACGTCCCCTGACTACTCCCCTCCTGGTCACCTCCTCCCTCAATTCTTCCCCCATCCCCTTTTCTCCTATGAGTGGGTGTGCTCCACTCCCCTCACCTCTGCCATATATCACCCAACCTTGACAACATCAATTCTCTGCCAGGGTAGGTGCATTCTCTCCCATTGAGGCCAGACAAGGCAACCCAGCTAGAAGAACATATTCCCGGAACAGGCAACAGCTTTTGAGATAGCCTTCCCCTTCAGTTGTTTGGGACCCACACAAAGACCAAGATGCACATAGGCTACATGTGTGCAGGGACTCCTGGGTCCGGCTCATATAAGTTTTTTGGTTGATGGTTCATACTCTAAGAGCACCAAGGCTCCAGATTAGTTGACTCTGTTGGTCTTGCTGTGGAGTTCCTATTCCCTTTGGGCCCGAATGCTTCCTCCTATTCTTCCATAAGAATCCATAAGCTCCATCCACTCCTGCTCTTGTCTGCATCTGTCTGGGTCAGATGCTGGATAGAGCCTTTCATAGGAAAGCTCCTCTTATCACTCTTTTGGGGTTCCTGCCAGGCTACAGGAGCTGGCCTCTTAAGATTCCATATCCACAATTCTGTAAGTCACAGTTAACAATACACCCATTGATTCTTGGGTACCTCCATTATCACATGTCTCTATCTTGTCCTGGAGATGTCAATTACCTCCACACCCCTTTCAGTCGCATATTTCTATTCATTTTCATGGCCATGTGGCCATCACTCCTGGCCTTCCCCACATCTGATCTGAAACTGCCCCCTCATTTCTCCTACCCAGTTCCCTCCCTCCATCTGTCTACTATGACTATTTTATTCACCTGTCTAAGTGAGATTCAAGCATTCTCAATTGTGTCTTCCTTCTTATTTAGCTTTCTTAGGTATGTGTAGTGTAGCGTAGCATGGCTATCTTGTTTTTTGTTTGTTTGTTTATTGGTTGGTTTGGTTTTGGTTTTGTTTAATAACCATTTATAAGTGAGTAAATACAATGCATATCCTTTTGGAACTGGGCTACCTCACTCATAATAATATTCTTAAAATCCATTCGTTTGGCTGCAAAATTCATGATGTCTTTGTTTTTAAAATACTACTGGAATACTATTCAATTATTTAAGGTAATGATTCTTTTTTTCAATTTTATTTTGTAATTGTGAAAAATCAGCAAAAGATTTATTTAATATGGCCTATTGGAAAGATGGACAAAGAGAACCAGTGACCCTCCAAATTCCATCTTAAAGGGCCTAAAGTAAGATTAAAATCTAATAGAAATCCAACTCTATGTATACCTAATATGTCACAATGAAGGTGTGGTCCTACTTACGATTAATCCATTATTGTATGGACTTCACTCTCTCCCTGTATTATGGCCTGAAAAGTTGTAAAAATTGTAAACATTTTTGGTTGTCATTGTAATGAGAGACAAGTTTCCCTTTTTAGCTAGGGCTTTTCCATCCCCCCTGCCCCCATGAGATTCCTAGGGAAATTCTCTCTTTTGGGTGTGTTCCATTTCTTTAGTAGTCTTTTAGTCATATCTTTAATTCTATCAGGACACTTTCTTTTCAACATTTCACTGTTAAGGTAGGTTATGTTTATGTCTGAAATATAAATAATAAGCAGAATGAAAGCATGGAACAAGGTGAGATCACATTAATGAAGGTGGCCATGCATACAAACCAGTTTTTTAACCTCTGGACTTTCAGTTACTGTTAATGGCTTGAGAAAAGATCTCCTCATAAAACTCATCTGGCTTCAAACTTTTGATCCTTCTATTCATCTTCCCAAACTGGGGTTCCAGGTAAGCACTATCACACCAATGTGACTTTATTTCTGCTTAATAACTTTTCCCCTTTGTCTCAACAATATTCCCAGGGTTAGATGCTGAAAACTGGTGGTTTGTTCTGCAGTAGCTGAGAATACAAGAGACTCATCTGAGTTGGTCTGATTTGATGACTCATTGAGGGATAGATTATTGACAGATATTAAGAAGTTAGTGCTAATAATAAACACATAGATCTATCTTTAATTAACTAAGATACAGAAGATATGATTTTTAAGGTAGGAATACTTGAAAATTAGGTAATCATTCACAGACTTATAAACATTTGATGCCTATTAATTTTAGGCATAGTTAAATAGTCCTATGAACTTACAAAAGAACCAGAAATGATAAGACTGATTACACAGAAAATGTTTACAGATCTATTCTATGCAAAATTTAGAATCTTTTGTTTAACAGAATTCAGTCTATAGTATTAACAATAAATTATTTTAAATTTCTTATGAATTTGGGGAAGAGTGTTAGCTATTAACAAATTATATACAAGTGCATCTCGTATATAACCTAACAAATTATTTATTGTCATGTGTGCCTGTGTCTGTGTCTGTGCGTATGTAGAATGTGTAAAGAATTGCCATTTTATGCCTTTTTAAGTGTATAATATACCCTTAAGGCATACCCTTATAGCATTATAATATAAATGTGAAACCCTTGTTCACAGGGTGGGAGGCTCTGAAAGATCCATCATGGTCTATTATAAACAGGTGGTAGTTGACTTCAGGAGTCAGCAGCTAGAGAGGATAAAGAAAAAAAAATCCACAAGGTCTAATATATTATAAAAATACTCTTTTGTATCTGTTGCTTTTTTAATTGTCTGCACATGTTTTGACTATGTGTAAGTCTGTGTACCAGATGTCTGCCTGGTGCTCATGGAGGCCAGAAGATGGTGTCATTGTGAGTTACAGATCACTGTGAGGTGCCATGTAGGTATTGAGAATAGGACATAGACCTTCTGAAAGAAGGTCTTATCTCTGGTGATATCTTATATCACCAGATATGCTCTTATCTCTGGTGATATCTCCTCAGCCACTTCAGAAATGAAAACTTAATTGCAGCTGTGAATGGAGGAACATTCTCCATGTTAGTCCCAATCTCCATGAGTTATCTATCATTCTCATGCAGGGTTCTATAATTGTGATTTTATGCAATCTCCTGCCCTCAGCAGGGTTAATACAAAAAAACTGTTCACCGATCCTATGGCCACGATGAAGTAGGCAATATTCTGGCCTGCACCATTGATCAGGTTGATTCTTGCTGGCTGTAGTTCTTATTGTCTCTGCTACAGATGGCTGGTACGAAGACCACATATAATATCACTTGTTGGTTTTGTGATTTTAAGGCTGTAATTTTGTATGATGTAATGGTTAGATTCAGAATTAGACATGTTTCTACGAATAGATACCTAAGGTATTATATTAGAATGAGTTTAAAGAAGTTCACCAGAAAATGGCCATTTTAAAGACGTCAACACAAATCCTTTAATGAGCTGTGTGTAGAAGACAATTTTCTAAGTAGCCAAAAGTCTGAAACACAAAAGCAAAAATATAAAGAATTTTTTTAAACAAAAGGGGAATCTTTGCATTTAGATTCATCACAAAAAGCAAAGCAATCTCCTAACAAATGTCTTGTTGCTTCAGATACTGAAAATTGGGTTCTTAGTCTCATTGAATTTAAGAATGAGTGTGAGTGGCTCACAGGACTCGGTGGTGGCAACCTTAGCCAAAATGCCCAACAGTGAGGAGACAGAACCTGAAGAGACAACCTCTTAGTTAAACAGAGCACCCAGTGGAGGGATGGAGACACCAACCGACCTTCAAAATTTTTGACTTAGAATTGTTCTTCTCTAAAAGAAATATAGGGACAAAAATGGAGCAGAGACTGAAGAAAAGGCCATCTGGTGACCAGCCTAAACTGGGATCAATCTCAAGCACACACAACAAATCCTGACACTATTACTGAGACCATATTGTGAGTGCAGAAAGGAGCCTGGCATGGCAGTCCTCAGAGAAGCTCTACCAGTAACTGACTGAGACAAATGAGGATACTTACAGCTAACCATTGGACTGAGGTCAGGGACCCCTATGACAGAATTAAAGGAAAGATTAGAGTTGAAAGGATGGCAACACTATAGAAAAAAACAACAGTCTCAAATAACGTTGACCACCTCAGAGCTCCTAGAGACCAAACTACCAACCAAAGAACATACCAGGGCTGGTCCTAGGCCCCTGTCATGTATGTCTTGTCTATATGTAGAACTGCCTTGTCTAACCTCAGTGGGAGAAGATGCATCTAATCCTGTAAAGACTTGATGCTTCAGAGAAGAGGAGGCACCCTCTCAGAGGCAAAGGGGATAGGAGATGGGGTGAAGAACTCTGAGAGGAAGGACCAGGAGGGAAGAAAATATTTGGGATGTAACAAGTAAAATAATTCAAACAAACAACCAAACAAAATCAAGTAAACAAACAACAATGACAATAAACAAAATAGATTCAAATGAATGGTCAGTGACAAATGTATTAGTTTTAAAGGAAAGATTTCTGGGCTGGTAAGCTGTAAAGCTTCAACATATTTGCAGGCAAATGGATGGAACTAGAAAACATTATCTTGAATGAGGTAACTCAGACCCAAAAGGACATGCATGGTATGTATTCACTAATAAGTAGATATTAGCAAAAAACAAAAACAACAAACAACAAACAAACAAAACCAAAATCCTTGTACAGCATACCCAAGATACAGTCTATAAAACTCAAAGTCACCAAGCTGAAGGTCCCAAGTGAGGATGCCTCAATCCCACTTGGGAGGGAGAAGATGGCAATAACAATGGGGAGGGAGAAACCTGGGAGGGAAAGAGGGCAGGGGTGGGTGAACATGATCTGGTATTAGATAAAGGGAAAGGGACTGAAGCCCTGAGGGCCAGCAGAAAGGATGGAAACAGGCAACCTCAGGATGAAGAGGTTGGGGGACCCTCTGGAACGTACCAGAGATGTGGGAAGTAAGAAACTCTCAGGACTCAAAGAAAGGGAGCTTAGATGAAATGCCCTACAGTGGGGAGAGGGAACTTATAGGGCCCAACTCCAGCAGAAAGACAGGACATCAAGTGAGTGATGGGGTTGCCATTGCATAGTCAAAACGTTTTGACGTTTTTGACTATGGGAGTGGTATAACTGGGTCCTCAGGTAATACTATGTTCAATTTTCTGAGGAACAGCCAGACTGATTTCCAGAGTGGTTGCGCCATCTTGCAATCCCACCAACAATGCAGGAGTGTTCCTGTTCTTTAGAGAATTAAAATAAAGATAGAAATTATATTGAAACAAGGATTCAAGACAGACACACAGAAGAAAGAACCCTGGCTCAGTGAACTGCCTGCTTTCCTGAACAGACTTGTCAGACCAGAACTTTACTGATAGACTGCCCTTGTTTAAGCAAAGAAGTTGTACAATATTTTAAGAATCAAAGAAAAAGGACAGTGGTCTTATGCCAAATATAAAAGTAATATGGAGATAGCAAAAGAAGAAGTAAATAAAGATTAGAGATTAAACCTTTATAGAAAGCTAAGTTTAATATAATAGGTAGTAGGAAAAACTTTCGATCTATTAATTTTATGTCAATCTGAAACATAATCAAATTCAGAGTCATCCTGTCTTGTATATCTGTAACCAAAAACCTATATGACACCAGTCTTAAGGAAGAAGATATTAATTTTAAAGAAAATTGATTTTATTATAATGTTACTTTTTAAAAATAAAATTGCTGTTTCCTCAATTTGTTTCTCTTTCAATATTCTCATGTAATCAAGGGAAACTTTAGAAGAAAATGTATTTTGAAAATCTGTGCAATCAATGAATAAAATTTCTGAGTAAATTATTGTATGTATAAATAAAGCTTGGCAGAGACAAAAGTTTTCAGAGTAAGAAAAGCCATATGGAGATGTGATTCCTCTGTTTAGTCAATCATGAAGCGAATGACATTCTGTGTCTGATCCTTCCATCCTTTTGCTGTTCCTGCATCCACACTTCTCCAGACCCTGCCCTAGCCGAGGCTGGTCTCCACCATCTAACAAGTACTGTTAAATGACAGATAGCAAAAGCTCTTTCCAATCCATATATCTATTTATTATGAGAGTAAGATTGTAAACACCAATAACTTACATTATATGTTTAATGAGGATAAATGCTATAGAAAGAAATCAGGACAGGAAATTGAAGTGCTAGAGCTGGGGTTGGGGGCCAGGCTGCAGTAAAGCATTCTCTTTATTGGTCGTGAGGAGTTACGTTTAAAAGGTCAAACCTGTCATACACTTAAATGAGGTGAAAGTGTAGCCAAACAGATAATGCCTCTTTTCTCAATCTTTCAAAATGATACTTTTAACATACAGAAACCCAAACAGAACAGAGAAACCTATTTTATATACTGCCTTTCAAATAACTGGTAAAATGTATGTGGCAGTCGCTGCTTATGTTTACCTGAAAAAAAAATCATGATGAGAGATAATAACTTAGTGGAAGAGAACTGGGTAAGACTAGACTCAAGCATCTGCTTCTTTTCCTAGTCCAATCCTTAAAAAATTATAATGTGGTTTAGAAATATAATCAAACTGTCCCCTTTAATTTCATGGTTGCATAATTGCTTTGAGTAGAAACCAAATAACAGTACCTGAATATATTGAAATTACTTCCTAGTTACATATTAAGTACATTTCTATGCTCTCTATTAGTAATTGGGACATTTCATATTTAATTCTCATTTGATGGAAGGGAACTGAGTGAATCACTTTACTTCCTTACTGCAGTAGTATGCCATATGTGGATAGAACCATACAGTTATATTCTGTTTGGTTAAATATTTCAACTGTTCTAAGTTGAGTTTTTATATGCCGATGCACATACTATACTTTATTTTAATCAGAGTTATTGTTCACGATAAGCCCCAGGATGGGTAAGGTAACCAGGCAGAAGTCAGGGACCTCATTCTTTTAAGGTTATATATTTGTTTGTTTAGATAATTCTTATCTGTACTACCTTTTGATTTATAAAACATAAAATACTTTATTAATACATTTTTATCTTCTTTGTTACTTTGTGAACTTTTACTAAATTGAGGTAGCAGAGTGAAAAATGATATTATCAGGAATCTTCTGTCTGTAATTTTTCCACCCATCTGAATTCACAAATGGGCTTAAACAAATATTACTTGGTTTTATTAGATAGAAGCAGGTTAATAAATACTCATCAAATATAGTAAAAATAATGATGTCTTTAACATTAAAATACAATCTGTGATTTGTTTTGTAATTTTTCAATATTTTTAAATATTTATTTTTCATATAAAACACATGATATGATATGTGATATTGATAACACAATATAAATGCTTTCAGCAAACTTCCTGTTTTGCTTCTAATCATGAGAAACAAACTGGCTTGCTCTCATTCCTCACAAATCATGCCTGACTGTCGCTGCAGAAAACTGCATGATGCAGAGTCATGATCACATAATTCCTCCAGTGGGGCAATCCACCCAATGGTATGTCAGTATGAGAAAACTTCAGATAATAGTCTTGGTACATAGCTAGAATTTCATAGCCATCTTGTCACCTTCTTCTTTAAATTCTCAATCTTCTAAACAGTAGTCTATACTTTGGAATACTAGTCTATGACCATGAAATAGTACTCTATGAACAAGGAATAGTAGTCTATGACCATAGAACAGTAGTCTATGACCATGGCATAGAATCTATGATTATGGAACAGTAGTCTATGACAATGGAACCATTTTTGTCTGTCATCTTGGTGCCAATTACTTTATGCCACGTTTCCCACATTATTCAAAGCACAATTTGAAGTCAAGCTATTTCCTCCTCATACCCCATGCTTGAACTGCCAGAGAGAGGTCTAAAGTCCAGCAAATCACAATCTAGAATATGGTGTCTGCTTAAACCAAAAAGAGAATGGATTGTATCAAAGGCCTGGTCCAGGAGTGTTAGGATTGAATAGATTGACCAATGAGTATTAAGTTACAGTCAGACAGAGGCTTCCTGTGCTGTTACATAGGAAGGTATCAACAGACAACAACATACTCAATATTTCTGCAACCTAGAAAAGAAGAACTTTAAATGTGTCTACTATAACAAAAGATAAATATTTGATGAGATAAAAGAAATTATACTTAATTAAGCATTATAGAATGAGTACATATGCTAAAAATTGAAAATATGTATAATTTATTGGTTTTTGGTATCAGTTAGCTGAGTATATTTAAATGCATACAGGAATGGAATAGAAACAGAAAGTTGCCATACATGTCACCCTATCATCTTCTAGGATTCTGACCCTGATGTAGTACTTACACACAGTTGCCTGGTCACTCAGGCTGTGAGCATCTGCTAAGGGCACAATGAACAACACATGGAGATTTACCAGATGGAGCTTCTGAGCAGCTTGACTTGGAAGAAGCCTGTAGGTAAAGTGTTTACTTAATACTCACAGTTTTTTTGTCCAAAGGATGCTTGAACCATGTCCCTGATTAAAAGCATATTTCAAGCCATAGAAATTAATGTCCAGCTACTATCTACAAAATTTAATTACAATTAAATTTTTAATTAATTTAAATTATAATTAAATTAGGTAAATTTTAAGATAATATTTATTCATGTGTACATTGTTTTTTCTGGGGGATACATGTGGTCTTTTAGCCTGTCACTCACAGAGTTCTTTGCTGCTTTCTAGAAAGTAGAATCCTGAAAGAGTTTTATAACCAAAAGAAACTTTATGTTTGCATTGAAGCATGGTGGGGAACTATGTTTGCCTCAAATGCAAGTGATATAAACACACACACATAGAATATGAACATGTTCAGAGAATGTACATTAAACAATGTCAGGTAAAGATTATCTAACTTCTCTGGCACAATTTTTTGGAGGAGTGGGTAATGTAAAATAAGATGCTGCATAAATGAAGCCACTTTCCCTTCATGTCTCCTTCACGTTATTTAAAAACATCCTTTGGGAAGCATAGAAGAACATCAAACCATTTTTAGTCAATCTACAGGGAGTCAGCAGTTTAGAAACAATCATCACTCTAAGCTTGCTCCCTCAGTTACAGGTAATAATTTATAAATAGTAATTTTACTATAGCTCTTAGGTATGTCTGTGTATCTTTTGGTCTTCTTGTCTTGTAAAAGCTTCCTATCCACACATAGGACAGGAATACTAGCCTCCAGACTTTGTGAAACTGGGTGCTTCTTTTCTTTTCCCACTGTGGCCAAACAAGGCAGCTCAGCTAGGAGAACATATCTCACACATAAGCAATAGCTTTGGGGATATGCCCAGTTCAGGTTGTTCAGGAACCACATGAAGACCAGGCTGCACATCTGCTACATATGTACAGGGAAGCCTAGGTCTGGTCTTTGTATGTTCTTTGGTTGGTGCTTCAGACACTGAGAGACCCAAGGTTCCAGGTTAGTTGATTCTGTTGGTCTTTCCATGGAGTTCCTATCTGCTTCCGGGCTTGCAGTCTTTCTTCCTGTTCTTCTATAATAGTCCCCAAGCTCCATACACTGTTTGGCTGTGGGTATCTATAAATCTGTCTAAATCAGCTGCTGGATAGAGCTCTCAGAGGACAACTTGTCCCTCTCTGCAAGCATAGAAGAGTAACATTTATAGTGTCAGAGATTAATGCTTGACCATGGATGGGCCTCAAGTTGACCTGGTTATTGGTTGGCCACTCCCTCAGTCTCTGTTCCATCTCCCATGCTTCATTTCTCATAGGCAGGATAAATTTTGGGTTGAAAGATTTGTGGGTGAATATGTGTCTCTATAACTCCACTCTGCTTTCCCTCTGGCTACAGAAGCTGTCCTCTGAAGTGTTATGGTGGGTGCTTCCCAAGAGAGGGGACACTGGGTCAAAGGAGAGGGGGATGGGGATGGGGAAGGATTGTGAGAGAGGGTGACCAGAAAAGGGGAAGGGAGTAAGATGTAAAGTGATTAAGTAAAAAAATAAAATTAAATTAAGATAGGAATCCTAGCCTCTTTGGTAAAATAGCACTGCCTTATTATCAATATTATCTATTTCAAAATTAAGTAATATATCAATCTTAGATTGTTCAAATATTTTAAATTAGAAACAAAGTCACAAAGGGGAAGCTTTAGTGCAGAACTGCAAATACCTGTCAATGGACAGTCAGTTATACATTTATGACCAACATGTATCCAGTCTGAGGATAGTACAGAGAGCCCTCCTAACACCACAGCTCTCTGCCTTTAGCATTGAATACTATGTGGTTCCATAAATTCATCAGTAAACTTTAAAAACTGGCATTGTTGCTCTCATAAATTATACATTGTCTTGAAATTCCAGTTATTTGAGTTATTGTCCAGAAGAAGTTTCATTTTGGCAACAATGCTTTAGAGATGAAAAATGATAGAAGGTATGATCTATTAAACAATTCTACTGTCTGATGCAACTACTAAATTTGTAAAATATTGACAATCAATCAATATGCACAAAGTTTTGTTTTGTAATTTTGCCAGGTATCACAATATAGTATTCCTGGAATCTCTGTATGTTTACGCTTAAATCAATCACTCATCTTTATACCATATATGAAATAGATTTGCATCATCAAGAAATTCCAAATAGCAAATCACCCACTCAAAGATTCATTTACTGGGTACAAAGGAAACAATCCAGAATTTAAGGGATTTGATTATTATTAATAGTTTTTAAATGACAGAAGTGTTGGAGTAATAGCTCAGTGGTTAAGAGTAACTGCTCTTGTAAGAAGACTTGGGTTCAATTCCTGTCAACCAAATGGTGGGCTACAAAAGTTCATACCTCAAGTTGTAGAGAATTAAGCCAGGAATACTTAGTGTGCACAGAAATGCATGCGAGCAAAATCCTCCAGCACATAAAATAAAATAAATCTAAGAATATAATTTTAAGAATAACAGAATAAAGAAGGAATGAAATGACTTGCGAGCACATTGCTGTCATTATTTCTAAAGACAACTCTATAATCACTGCCATCATGTATTCTGACCACCTCAGTTTTTCAACCGAAACTTCAAAGAAGATTAAAAAAAAAAAAAAAGATTTATTTTCAATTTGCAACTAGCTGAATGGGTAGAGTGACTCTGTGTAGCTTTTCATTATTTCTGTTTCTTTTAAATTGTAAAAATGAGTGTTCTAAATGACAATATTATAAATACAAAATCAGTATAGATCATAAGTTTATTAATATGACTTAGTCTGATGTGCTCATTTCTAGAAGTTTTAACAAGGCCCCTCCAATTTTAGAATGTTTCCTTTATTATATTTCAAAGTATTATTTTACAGAAGTCTTATTTTCCTTTTATTTTTCCCTAAAATTTCCTTTTGGGACTTATGCTATGTGTTTTCTACAAAGCCCACTATAAATCTGAACAGCTAACTATCTATTTTCCTGAAGCAGTGACTATAAGTGGGGGAAAAAAAATCACTTCCACAATATGCTGCAGAACAGACTGCATCTGTGCTTTGTCTGGGGAAGGGCATTGCCAGCATGCAAATGCTTTTTCAATATTAGTTTGTTTTCTTTATATTTTACATGACAGAAAGATCTTTTGCTCGTATTTGTTAGTGAGTCAATCTTGCTTCCAAACATCAAAAGATGACCTTTTGTGACCAGAAGATTTATCAAGTCAGCAATCTATTCCCTGGAGCCAGAGTGTGCAGCCTCTTCTCCTGCCAGTCACGTCTGTTGAAGGACTTCACTAAACCCCATGAGAAAATAGACTAATCTACTTGTTTCAAAGGACAAGAATGACATCTTTACTGGCTGTATTTTGTCGGTAGGAGAGAGGAGAGGAGCTAATAAAGGAAACTATGCTTTTTCCAATTGTGAAGATTTGACCCAATGTTTTTGTAACAAAGATAATAGTATTAGTAAGAGGCTGATCTGAGAAGATAAGGTTTTACTATTAAGATGAGGGGTAAAGACTTTCTACAACAAACTCCATAAGATTAACATATTTTAAAAGCATACTTTCTAAGTTCATCTTATCTCCCTGGTATATTCTTTGAAAATGACATTCGGTAATAATTGTGGGACAATTTGTTTCTGTCCTCTTGTTTTTATATCAGGCAGGTCAGAGTGTGCCCGCAATTAAGTCCAATAATCTGTGAGTGGAGAGAGTGTCTCTGAATGATGGTTGGTGAAACATTGCAGAATTCCTTGTCAAAGACTCTTTAGAAAGCTTATCATTGGAAAGACTAGGTAATTAGCATCAGTGCTAGTTTCAAGATGAGAAGAGACAGCTACAGCGACAGCAAGAGCATTCAAAATGAGTTCAGGAGTCAGGGAGAGTCAGAGTCATCCTCAGATTAACCAGGTTTGCATAGGATGCTGCCATGATGCCTAAAGAGATCCAGCCTAGAAATAGCAATTTTGTCATGCATCTTAAGTAAATCACTTATCCATGTTTTAATATTCCAGTGGGTATAATAAACACAGTTTCTTGTTTGTTTTATGCCTATAAATTGGCCAATTTTATGACTTTGTTATTATGTTCTTGAGTAATAGTGCTCAATTATAATTCTAAGACTTGTAGATATGGTTATTTCATAATTTTGTATTTTATGATATTGTTCACTGCTCACAAACAAATAACCTAACTTTTAATCATCTTACTTTGCTAATTCTGCTGTGTGGATTTTTTTTAAATCTACATTCATCCTTAAAAATACCAAAACAAAAGAGGAAAAAAGAGCTTTCCAAAAGTAGTTTGTAATATCCACAGAAGACTGATCTATACCCGAAGCCATTGCATCTGAGAAGGCAACAAAGTTAGGCTGAAACCTACCCTAAAAAAAAACTAGCCAATATTGCAGGTATTTTGCTAGTCTCAAGTCTGTCCGTTCACTAGAAAAACTAAATAAAATATTTATTGCAATGTTTATGTAATACTTCATAAATGTTAAACATAGGCAGTAATATAGGGGCAAGTACTGATTTGTATAACATATTTTTCTAAGTGAAAGTACAAGGCAGTGCTGGTAAACAAGAGCCTAACACACTTCACTGTACAGTCCTGGTAAACAGCAGTCTAACACACTTCACTGTACAGTCCTGGTAAACAAGAGCCTAACACACTTCACTGTACAGTCCTGGTAAACAAGAGCCTAACACACTTCACTGTACAGTCCTGGTAAACAAGAGCCTAACACACTTCACTGTACAGTCCTGGTAAACAGCAGTCTAACACACTTCACTGTACAGTCCTGGTAAACAAGAGCCTAACACACTTCACTGTACAGTCCTGGTAAACAAGAGCCTAACACACTTCACTGTAAAGTCCTGGTAAACAGCAGTCTAACACACTTCACTGTACAGTCCTGGTAAACAGCAGTCTAACACACTTCACTGTACAGTCCTGGTAAACAGCAGTCTAACACACTTCACTGTACAGTCCTGGTAAACAGCAGTCTAACACCTTTCACCATACAATGATGATTTTCTCAGGAATGATATCACAGCCTTTGAATAAAAAAAATGAAAATTTAACAATAAAACTTTTCTGAGTCCAGGGTAATTAAAGCTCTGTGTACATTATAAATCCAGTTTATTTTCTGCCTTGAGTGCCAGTTATAATACATATTTTAGCTTGACCATCTGACTGAAACATCTGCTACCTGCTGTGTTCTGAATTTCAAAAGCTTCTATTTTAGTGAGAAATCTCTCCTCTATTTTATGATATGCAAGGGGCACAACCAGCACACACCAGATGTTCTTTCGTGTGAGTTCCTAGTACATTGACCAATGCTGCAAATCTTTTTAATTCCTCCAGTAGCATAAAGAAGCTTGAATACTATAGCTCCCACTACTTCTAAGCCACCTTCTAAAAACATTTATTGATTCCTTGTGAATGTCACATCACACACACCAATCCCACTCATCTCCCTGACCCCTTCCTTCTTGCCCTCTGCCCTTAAGCGACCAATATCATATTTTACATATTTCAAATCACTTCTTATTCTTGTTTTACTATCATGTTCATGAGAAGAAAAATGGATAATACATTCATGTGTAACAGGTAATAATGATATTATTCATCTAAATGAATTGATGAAAAAGAAAAAAGCAATGTTATGCTTAGGGAAACATGAATAACAATTTCTATTTGGTAAGTATCAATAAGGTGGTAAACTAGGTACATACTCAATGAGAGGATGGTAGGTGTCAATGCTCAATAGTAAGTGTAGGCCTTGGTTCCCTAGAGCTAAATTAAGGCTATTTTTTTAAGCTTTCTATTGGTAGATTCTTTTTATTTTCCCTAGAAGAGTGATAGACAAAGGCAAGAATAACAGTGACGTATCTGAGGGACTTCATCACACAATAGTCTTTCTTAACATATAAAGTTTACCTTTTATAACCTCCCAAATAACAGTCTCTAACCACAGAAGATTTGTCTTTACTCTACCACTATATTTTGTTCAATCCATTGTATTACTTCTTTTTTGAATCCTGAAAGTCTTACAGAATTATTGGATCAATAGACAATAATTAAAGTGACCTTGGGGACCATAGAGACTAAATTTCCAGGTTGAAAAAAAAAAGCCTTTTATCATGCTTTCTGTGAAAACTTACAATGACGCCAACTGTCCTGGGGAACAACTGCTCAGTGAGAAAGGTCCAGATAGATCATTTTGTGAGAAATCAATACTGAGAGATGGCCTGCTACCCCATGTCCTTTTTAGGCAGTGATAGCAGTGAAGTAAACATTTTGACCATTACCATATCAGCAGAGAAACACATGTGAGTGAGACAAGGCTCTCACCTAGAGAATAGGAAGAGTTCAGCCTCTAGACTAACCCACACAACAAACCCATTCTCCAAAATCAAGTGTTCTCCAAAAATCCCCTGTTCTCCAAAAGCAAGTATATCTGCAACTAAAGTACAGTGAAGATTATTAGAGGAAAAAAGAGAAGCATCACTGCTTGGCTTATGCAAATTTCAGTCCTAAAAAGATATGATCATTCTAATGATAAAATAAGATCAATACCACCTTAAAATGAACCAGAATTCAAGAAAGAGGGACAACCATGGTTGAATAAAAACATTTATGAACAGTAGGGAGAGATCAATTATGGTTAAAGATGATTATTTTGGAAGTTATCAAAGCTACACTTGAAATGTGAAGGCAGTCTTGAATGGGGTCTCTTGGACACTTGCTATGATTTATCTTTTGCAAATAATTTATGATGCACCAATCCTTACTACATTAAACATGATATCCAAACTAGCAGTGTGTTGAGAAAACATCCTTTATATACAAGACTCTGTATTAATCTTTCTAAAATTTTCTTAACTTTCATTCTGTCCAATGATAAAAGGTTTTATAGTTATTATTTTAAAATGTTATTTAGTGCTTTGAAAACTTAACTTTATATGTCAAAAAAGAAAAAGAAGAAACTTTGTAAATGATTGATGGTAAAAATGCCCTGTAGTTTTTTTTTTTTTTTAAATCACATTGCATTTACAGAAGTCACCTCTATATAAATTACTTTTAGAACAATTTTTATAAAACTCAATTTGTTCTCTTGTCATTTCTGTCTCTAAGGTTATCTTTTGAAGGCAGTTAATGTGTGCACACTGAATCACACACTTGACATATAGAAGCCATACTTGATTTACTGGAAATTAAAATAAGCTATATTTTTCTTTTACCATTGTCAATGTCTGAGAAAAAGCATCAACACAGAAATTACTTAGAGACTTCTTTTTTTTCCAGCCCTATCTGTTCCTAAGACTGTCAAAATGCTCAGGAATCTTAATCCACATATTTTGATTAGATTCCAAACCATATGACTCCAGGCAGAAAGATATTTCAACCCAATTGGGCACCCTCAGGGAGAGCATGCCTGCTCAGCCTGATTTATTCCATGAGCATAGCCACAGGAGCGTGATATCTCAAAGAATAAATGTATCTGTTTAATGATTCCTTCACCAGTTTAAGTAGTCACAAAAAGGTGCTGTATTTATAAGTATAAACACACTGAATTTCTTTTTTTTTCCAGAATTACAACCACACTAATAAAGAAACATAAAAATCTTAATGTTATTTGAATTAGTAACTGAAGATTTCTGTACATTATTTAAATATACATATCACTAAACATGGGAAATTAAAGATAGTTGTCATGTATGAATGATTTTATAAATAAATCAAACTCACTATTTGGAACTAAAATATGGTAAATTAGTACATTATGTGTTTACTATAATATTCTTTACTTAAATATATTTTAGGATAAAAAATATTTTTTATGGCAGCAACATCCAGAAGAAATAATTTTTATTATCCCTTAGATGAAAGGTTCTAACCTTGTTACTACATGATACTCACTAGCTTCTATAACAGCAGTGAAAATGTAATCACACAGTCCAGTGAGGCATTTGGATCTTACCTTTATATGTATGAAAGGGGGACTGTATTTGAAATTATTTGTGATCTAACTTTGTGATCTAGACATCATTATGTCTAGAGCACAGATCTGCAACCATTGTGTGAAGGTTTGTGTGGGGACTATTTCAGGATTTGAAGTCACCGTGTCTGTCACAGTCTTTCTCTTCAGAGAAAGTGTATCTAGAGATACACTTATCTCTAGACAAAAATAAACAGGCAGGGCAGGTTCCTATACAGTTTGCTATCTAAGTCATACTCTACAGGTCTCTAATGTTACTGAATCACATTCTTGAATGTATCTCATGTCTAAGAGAGCAATTGTTGAAGTTCTAGTCAAAAAACATAAGGATTAGGGCTTGTACCAAAAATATAGAAATGTCTCGGCAGAGGATTAAGAAAAATAAATGGGATCAGGGGCATATTATTCTTGCAGTCATAGATAAAGGACTTGAATAAACAAACAAATCATCTAGATAAAATCTTAGATAGACTTGATACTTCCTCAAAATTGAATGTCATGATTTGTAAATTTAATGACGTGGGTCCAAAGATATTCAGTAAATTCCATGTGTCCAGAGACCATTTAGTTACAAAGCCTGTCTTTAGATTACATAAAAATTCCTCACAAAACTGTATTCCTTTTCTGTGTGCATTAATAGAGGCTTTTAAACATTTATCAAGTGCTCGCTTCGGCAGCACATATAGTAAAATTGGAACGATACAGAGAAGATTAGCATGGTCCCTGTGAAAGGATGACATGCAAATTCGTGAAGCGATCTATATTTAAAAAATAAAAATAAACATTTATCAAGTCTTTAATTTTTTTCTTTCTTTTTTATTGGATATTTTTCTTTATTTACATTTCGAATGTCATCCCCTTTCTCAGTTTTCTCTCTGAAAACCCTCTATCCCATTCCCCTTCCTCCTATTCTATGAGGGTGCTCCCCTACCCACCCACCCACTCCTGCCTCCCTGCCCAGGCAAACCTCTACACTGGGGCCTCCAGCCTTCATAGGGTCAAGGGCCTCTCCTCCCATTGATATCCTACAAGGCCATCCTCTGCTAAATATGTAGCTGAAGTCATGGGTCCCTCCATGTGTACTCTTTGGTTGGTGGTTTAATCCCAGGAAGCTCTGAGGGATCTGGTTGATTGATACTGTTGTTCACCCTATAGGGTTGCAAACATCTTCAGCTCCTTCAGTCCTTTCTCTAAAGGACTCCTGTATTAGGGACCCCATGCTCAGTCCAATGGTTGGCAGAGAACATCTGCCTCTGTATTTATAAGGCTCTGGCAGAGCCTCTCAGGAGACAGCTATATCAGGCTCCTGTCAGCAAGCATTTCTTTGTATCCACAATAGTGTCTGGGTCTGGTGTGTATATATGGGATGGATCTTCAGGTGGGGAAGTCTCTGGATGGCCTTTCTTTCAGTCTCTTCTCCACACTTTGTCTCCATATTTCCTCCTGTGAGTATCTTGTTCCACCCTCTAAGAAGGACTGAAGCATCCACACTTTGGTCTTCCTTCTTCTTGAGCTTCATGTGGTCTGTAGATTGTATCCTGGGTATTATGAGCCTTTTTTTTCTTCTTATTTATTTATCTATTTATTCATTTGCTTTACAGCTCAGTATCAATACCCCATCTTCTCCACTTATTGTCACACATAGATCTCATCCCCAAACATACACTCACCTTCTCCTCTGGGTATTGATTTCTACCTTTCCCAACCAACTCTCCATGGCACATCAAGTCACTGTAGAACTAGGTGCATCCTCTCCCACTGAAGCCAGACAAGGCTGTCCAATTAAGGGAACTAGATCTACAGGCAGACAACAGATTCAGGGACAGCACCTGCTCTAGTTGTTAGGAGACCAGCATGGAAGCCAACCTGTGAATCTACTACATATGTGCCTAGGGCCAAGGTTTAGCCTATGGTCACTTTTGGGTTGGTGGTTCAGTCTCTGGAAGCCCACAAAGATCCAGAGTGGTGGACTCTGTTGGTCTTTCTGGGGAGTCCCTGTCCTCTTCAGGTCACTCAATCCTTCCCCCAACTTTCCCACAAGACTCTCCACGTTATGTCTAATATTTGTTGATTGGTCTGTGCATCTTTTTGCATTGGCTTCTAGGTAGAACCTCTCAGAGGACAGTTAATCTAGGCTCCTATCTGCACGCATTACAGTATCATTAATAATGTCAGGCATCAATTTTTCCCATGGGATGGTCTCAATTTGCACGATTGATTGGCTGGCCATTCTTTAGATCTCTGCTCTAACTTTATCTCTGCATATTTTGTAGGCAGAAAACATTTTGGGTTAAAGGTTTTGTGGATGGATAGCTATCTTTATCCCTCAACTAGGTGTTCTGGCTGGCTACAGGAAGTAGATACTTAAGGATCCACATCCCCCACCACTAGAAGTCTCAGCTAGAATTGCCCCAACAGACACTCAGTGGCCTCTCCACATCCCAGGTCTCTGGAACTTCCTACAGATGTCACAACTACCACTAATTTCAGTTCTCTGTCTCCTGCTTTCCTTACATATGACCTCCTCTCCCCACCCTGCTCCTTTCCCCATCTTCTCTTCCACTCAGTTCTTTCCCTCTATCCACCTTTGATATCTATTTAAATTCTCTTTCTAAGAATGATTCAACTCTCCTCCCTTGGGCCCTCCTTGTCATGTGGGTTTTTTTTGGGACTGTGGGGTGCATTGTGTGTATGCAGTTTGTGGCCAATATCCAATTACCAATCAGTACATACCATGTGTGTCCTTTTGCGACCAGGTTTCCTCACTCATGATGATATTTTCTAGTTCCATCCACTTGTTTGCAAAATTCACTACATCTTTTTTTTTTTTTTTTTTTTAATGGCAGAGTAGTATTGGAGTATTGAAAACAAACCACATTTTCTTTATCCATTCTTCAGTTGGGAGACATCTGGGTTGTTTGCTTGGAATTTCCAGCTGTTAGGAATGAAGCTACTATGAACATAGTGGAGCATGTGTGTTTGTAGGATTGTGAAGCATCTTGTGCATATGTTCCCAAGAGTAGCATTGTTAGGTTTTGAGGTAGAACTGTTCTCAATTTTCTGAGAAACTGCCAAGTTGATTTTTAGAGTGCTTTTACAAGTTTGCACTCCCACCAGCAATGGAGTGTTCACCTTGGTCCACATCCTCTCCAGCACATGCTGTCACTTGCAATTTTGTTCTTAGCCATTCTGATGGGTGTTAGATGGAACCTTGGGATCATTTTAATTTGTATTCACATGATGACTAAGGATGTTAACATTTCTGTTTGTGCTTCTCAGGCATTTGAGGTTCTTCTGCTGGAAATTCTCTGCCTGTTTCAGGTAGTTAAATATATAATACATAGATATGTACGGTCCACATGCTGATATATTGTCATGATTGTCAGAGCCATTCTGAATTTATCATATATTTATATTATTGCAAAATTGGGTATGAGTATATTATATATGTTTATATTATTATTAATGTGATTAAATGCTATTAATATAATTAAAGTCAGATGAATACTGACAATTAATATAAATTACAGTAATTAGAGCTATATTGGTACAGGCAGTAAAGGACATTATTTGAGATAAATATATCAGATTCTGCAGAGGTTTATGGGTTTATTTCTGCATCTTTAATTCAATTCAATTGATCAATATGTTTGTTTCTATACTAAAACCATGCAGTTTTTCTTACTATTGCTCTGTAATCCAGGTTGGAATCAGATAGTTATTTTATTATATAGGATTAATTTAGCAATCTGGATTTTTTTTTGGCTTTTCCATAAGATAATGAGACTTCTGTTATTATATGCACCAATCTTTCATTATAGTACTAAAATATAACATCAGTGTTTCAGATAGTTAAATATATAATACATATATATGTATGGTCCACATGCTGATATATTTTCATGATTGTCAGAGCCATTCTAAATTTATCATATATTTATATTATTGCAAAATTGGGTATGAGTATATTATATATGTTTATATTATTATTAATGTGATTAAATGCTATTAATATAATTAAAGTCAGATGAATACTGACAATTAATATAAATTACAGTAATTAGAGCTATAGGAGATAATAAATGGAACCAAAGATAAGCATGGAAAACATATACCCATTTATCTGACTAATTAATGGGCTGGTAAAATAATATTTTTCAGTAGTATTTATAATCTCCATATCAAATTCTGCCTTCCAGTTTGAAGGAGAGGCTAAACTGATACATTTTATAAAATTAAATGCACATAAATGTTGTGAAATTTTCATATGCCTTCTCTACCAAATAAGAGAAAGTCCCACAAGAAACATTCACTTAAATAAGTAACTTCAATGGGCCCCTGATGCAAAATGATTTCAAGAGTCCTGCCAAAAAGACTAAATCCTAATGTTATTAGAATTCATGTAAAGCAGATTGTCTTGGGCTCCTGAGAACTTCTTCAGCTCCAAATTAGATTTTACTATTTTAAATGGTTGGTTTTTAGGAGTATTATAAACTTGGGCTATGTCCATTTTACAATCATATCCTATTTCGGAAACATAAATATTTTGTTAACCTGGTCTTGCAGCTTAATATAAGTATTGCATTGTCTTTTTATTAATTTTAAACCACAATGCTAGATCAGCATAAATATGTCATATGACATAAGGTTATACTTCTCTATCATAATTCTTCTTATATAATATGCTTCAACTTGTGGATTTTGATACAAACAATAAATCTACATTTAAGCTACTGGGTGGTTTGTCTCATTTCCATTACTCAGCATACAACAGATAAAAAGAATTTGGCGACATCCAAATATCAATAAAGACGTGTTACATGCATTGAATACTGTAGAAACAGACTGCAGCTGGTGTTTCAGCCAGAGAGACAATTTTCCTTGGGGGCTCTTTCATGGCTTTAACACTAATCAGTGACAAAAAGGTCTTGTCAGATTCTTATTACATTTAAGAAGCTTTGGGTGAGATTTATATTGATCTGAAATAAGGCAACTGACAACAGTGCAATAAATTTTTACTACTTAGTGCTGATCAATATTTGTTGTGCCTTTCAAACTTAACATAATTAGCTTGATTTTTCTTTGAAATATGGACAAAATGCAGTTAAGAATGTAATGTTCAAAAGCTGCATAGTTAAAGAGGTAAGGACATGTTATAGCATGATCTAGATTTCAAGCTTTTTTTAACTTATATTTTACATGACCTATGTAAATACACACAGAAATGCAGGTGAGCACCAGCAGATGCTGTAGTAACTAATAGAGAACAAAGGTAATCAAATATACTAATATTTTACTAATCACTACCTGCAACAATATATTATCTTCATGTCCTATGAAAACCATATGCTAGGTAATTTAGAGGAGTAAATATAAATATCATTATTGTACCATCAGATCTCCAGAAAATCTCCTGCGCCTGATGCAATTTAAATATTTAATGAATATGCATTTTATTTAATGATGTTATTTACTTACTGAAACACTTTTCCAATTCTCTTTATTTTCTGCATTATAACAATGTTAATATAAAAACTTTCATACTGGGTCCCCAATCACATCTAACTATGGGATTTTTAGGATAAAATAGCAATATAAGTAATAAGGGTATAAATTTTACAATAATAAAATGAAGCAATTGTCGGCAGAAGAGAAGAAACTAGGAAATTACACATTTTATTATTATAGCACACTTTCAGAAGGATCTAATACCATCTTTTTTTTTCCTACTAGTGCATAAGGACACATTGTTGTTCTAAATCATTTAAGTTACTGCAAGTTTTTAGAACAATATTTTTATTAAATCTCTTCAAACAAATGAAACCTTGGTGAAAAAGTTGCTAATACTTTTCATTACTGATAATATTTAAATATTAAAACTGTAATGTTCTAAAAAAACCTCTTCATTAATTTTATATAACAATGAAATATATTTGTTGAGTGAATATCATATAACTATATTATTAAACAGGGCAACTATAATCTTTAAAAGTGTAAAGTTTATCATATGTGCTACCTCTCCAAAATTTTTGTCAATTTCTGAAGAAAATGTACAAGTCACAGCTTAACTTCTATGTCAGAAACATCCTCTTCCTTTTACTACTCTTATTTGTAAGAAGTGATGGCTGTGACTTGCAAGTGACACTACACATGTTCCACATACAAATATTTACTCAACATCAAGTACACTAAGCTCCAAGACAGGTCAAAGAACAAGAAACAGCATAATATACATAGTTGTTCTGTAATAGTTACCAAGGGCTGTCAGACACAACTTTTCATATCCATGTCTATCAATCTTTTATTGACTCTTTGAACAATTTCATGAGTAAATGAAGTATGAGAGATTCAAACATGATTCAAAACAGGCCTGCCTATTTTGCTTAACATGATGATCTCTGCTTGCTTTTCAAATGAGATACTTTCAATCTCCTTTGTGGTATGCCAATATTCTCCTGTGTATATGTAGCCCACATTCTTTATTCTGAAAGCCAAATCTTGGCATCTTAGACAATTTTATTTCTGGTTATTTTGTATAGACTATCAAAAAACACTAGTGCTTGTTTACATATACACACATACACACAACATACACACAGAGACACACACAGAGACACACACAAACACACACATACACACACATATATATACACACATATATACATATATATGTATATTTTTCAGTTGCATATGGTGATGCCTTTTTAATTTGACAGAATATAAACAACTTGGAGAGAAATCTCTGAGCATGTTAGTGAAGGAGTGTATAGGTTGAGTTGACTTGGGGAAGATCTACTTAAATACTATGATCTGGGGATTCTCAGACTTAATTAAAGAACCAAGCCAGTTGTGCAACAAAATTCATACTTTTCATCCTGAGTAGTAATAAATAATAATGTCTGTGACTGCACCATTATTCTCCTACTACTATCACCCTCTTCATGTTGGTCTGTACTATGAAATTCTTTTTCCACAATAAATCCTTCCTGCTTAAGGTTACTTTTGCCAGATAATTTTTTGTCAGATGCAAGAAAATTTAAGTTCATAATTCTAGATGAAAAATTACTTGGAAAGAGGAATAGTACTAGAGGAGAAAGATTGATAATAGATAGGGATGAATATGATCAAAATATCTGAAATACTTACATGAAAATGTCAGAATAAATCTTGTCATCTTCTCTTATAAATTCCCAATGCCAGAAAGTTCATATCATTTAACACATGACAGTAATTTCTATATAATGATTCAAATGAATGTCTATGCATTTAAACAAGATATAAAACCTTGTAACTATTTTTAAATTTTCAGACAAAATTATACATGTGAGAACATAAGCTAAAATATCTTTTCAATGACACTAACTATCACAATATAACTAACAAAATTCATCAAAGAACAGTTTTTGAAAGATCAGAGTAGAACTTAAAAAAGTAAGGAAAAGCTGATTTTGGAATTCTCCCTGTGTTTACTGCCAGTGTTCTGTTGGCTCATTGCCATGGTTTTAATAGGCCACATGTCAGGAACAGGAGGTAATTCCTGATGCCCTTGAAGAGTGAGAAATTGGATTTTAGAATGCTGAAGAAAATCAAAACCTTTATCCTATGACATATTGAGATAAATTTTGCAGGGAGAGGTATACAGAAACCTCATCCAATAGATAAATATCTTGAGGAAACTTACCAATGTGGTAGTAGATCAAATGCAGCACAAAGACAGAGATGAGTAAAAAATATTTTATGATAACCTACTCATCTTGAAGCAAGTAACTATGTGTGGTTGAACACATAGTTGAACAAGGTTCTTCAGTTCTGATGCTTTCAGTCACATGCCTAGTGTAAGCAAAAAAGAAAATTATTTTTGAAAGAACTCTTGGAAATTGAACCTCCTTTCCCACCCCCAAATATCTACAGATTAAATTCAACACAGATTAACACATTTTAAAAAAACACTCTGGATTGTTAAAAAGGAAACCCATACAAAGCACTGTAGAAGACAGTCAACTGATCTTGGACTATTACTAAAATCAAATAATGATGTGGGGGATATAAAGCAAATAGTAAGTTTAAATAATTAATGTAGGCTTCTTTTTAAAAATAGGAAAATCAGGCTTTGAATGGATAAATTAAAATGTGACAAAACTGATAATAGATGGTGTCAACCAATGGCAAATTTGGTACATCCTCTGCATATGGTAAAATGATTGTAGATAGAAAGACAAAAGATGACCAAGAACAAATAGTCAATGCCTAACTGCAGATATTGCTATTATGCTAATGTATTTTGTAGTGTTCTCTTGAGTTCAGGAGATGGAGGCTTGTTTTTCAGCATGGTGATACTGAGAAATTACACTCTGCTGAGCATGAGAATTTTCTGCAATTTATTGTTACTGAATATGTGGCCATTAAAAAATTTAATATAGCGCTCATGGGATCCAACTACTTTCTTGTATAAGCACATGCTGTTACAAAGGAATATTGTCCCACTTTTTATATGTTAACTATTTCACCATTTGATCTTTGCTCTCTAAAAGGCATGCCTGCTATGATGCCTGCTTACATGTGATATAGCCAGATGGGCCCTTACCATAGTTTAAATAAGTTCAGCTACAGCTCAATCTTAAATTATTAACTGCCAAGATAGAAGCTTAATAAATCACTTTCTTTATGAATTGCTCATACCCATTTTTATGTTAAACTGACAGAAAACAGATTAATATAATATTGAAAACATAATCCAGTTAAAAACAAGTGTAACAGAATTCCATGGTATATGTCATGAACATACTTGCATAAGTGTATTCAGCCTGGCTTTTACAACAGCAATAATTTAAAAAGTATAACTTTAGTAATATTATGAAAATAATTGTTTTATATTATTGATACTAAATACTTGGCATGTAATTGTAAAGTTCACACATTTCATTCAAGTAAATACTATAACCTGCAAAAGAGAAGACACTAACAGTTAAGCCATAAATGACTAAAAAAAAAGAAATGTAGAAGACAGCCTACTCAAGGCACTGCCAGATTTTAACTAGCAAAAATTCCATTGTGAAATACTTCTTTATATATTTTAAATAAGCAAAAGGATAATCTAATAATGCTGTTGTTTAATTCCTTTGTAGGGACAGTAAGACACCAAATGATCAATGTGTATAAATAAAAGTACTACATTTATTCCTTAAATCTGAAGACTCCTCTATGTGTGTATGTGTATGCGGGTGGGACTCTTGCTAAACAACCACATTAACTAGTGAATGATCTTTTCAGCTTCCATCGAATTATTTTTCAGGTACAATTTGTCAACAGTACAAGGAAATATTAAAACTATATTCATTGCAGAAGAGATGGTCTGTGTTGACTGTGCTAACTTGCAATGCATAGGTCTCATGAACAACCTGGTTTTTATTTTCTATTGCCATCTCATGATATGGTAGAAGTATACTGCAATGAAAAATAGAGAGCTGTCCATTATTCATTATTTATCAGTTTATGTTATGTTAAAATTTATCAAATTTATGTTGCGTGTAGTTTATTTTTTTGTAAAAAATGTTAAACACATTATATTTTAATAATATATAATTTATAATATACTTTAAATATATCTAAGTAATATATTCATAGGTCAGAAAGGTTGCACAGTGATTAAGTCTACAAACTCCTTTTGAAGAGGACTTCAATTCTAGTCTCACACCTACACTGAATGGCTCACAACCTCCTGTAACTCTAGTTATATCATTTTCTGGCCTCTGTGGGCACTTGTGTACATATACCTCCCTTTATACACAATATATATAATATACAAATATACATAATTTAAAATAAAGTACACCTTTAAAACTGTGTATGTTATATATAATGTGTACCATGCTTGCTAAAGGAACTTTTGAAAATAAAAGTGTCTTAGTTTAATGATTTATTATGTCTAATATATTTAATAAATGATTAACACAAATACCTCATTGAATCTTCCTAGTAGCTCTGTAAGGAAAAGACTGTTTCTTTTCTTTTCTTTTTTTAAAGTTCAGAAAGAATAACTTGGTTTTTTTTCCTTTTATAACATTTTAATTACATGCAAGTATTCAGGTCAGTTCTAGGTTGAGGAACTAGCAATATAATAGATGCAAATATTCAAGGAACAAGCAAGACAATAAACACAAATAGTCAAAGAACAAGCAAGGCAATAAAAAAGTGCAGTGATGATGACTGTTTTTAAGGCTTATCGGATGTCCAAAATATCTGAGCCTACATCCCTGTCCTAGCCCAAAGTCATTTTCATATCTGAAACTTACTTCTTTGTTCTAGCCTAAGATTTAGATTCCTACCTGAAATTACTTTTTTGTTCTAGCCTAAGATTTAGATTCCTGCCTGAAGCCCATTTCCTTGATCTTGGCCAATGCCAGATTCCTGCCAAGCAGCCCCAAAAGATTTCCACATCTCTCCCCATTTTTATTTCATAAACAAGACTGAGCCTGTCTTAGGTCATTTTGACAAGAATGCCTTCCTTACTCATCGTGGGATATGAATTATCAAAAGCAATGCACTTCTGTCTTAGGTTGGTAAGGCTCGGTGCAGAAACTTACCTATCCTTGGTTTGCCAGCCTGTTAAATTAATAATTCTGTTTGGGGTTCCATTTTCAGGTTCAAGCCATGTAGTTTGGCTGCCCATATGTTGATGCTGTTAAAGACAAACTTTAACATGATGGACATAAATAAAAGTATTCCCAGGACAAAATAAATAAATAAATAAATAAATAAATAAATAAATAAAGAGCTAGCACAATCAAGCTATACATACCAGTCTTGAAGCTTGACCAAAATTGAAATGCTGACCTCAGGCCATGGATAATTTTATTACCAGTATCTGCAGCATCAAAGCTCAGCAGAGTAGCATTCTTTAAATTCATTAAGTTTACTATGCAAAGTTAAAATATCCAGAGAGTTGTTAGAATTATGCCAAATACCCTGCAAATGTCTTTAAACTTTTTCATAATCATAGTAACTATCAATCACTATAACCTTTGCCCTTGCCCTAGATTGGTCAAGCTACCAGCCCCTCCCCTCCCCTGGCTTCTTTTTTATTCTACCTGACTTATCTCCCAATGGTAACCACACTACCAGCCCACTCCCAAGAAACTTGAATCTATGGATAAAAAACATACACTTAGCTTGTTACTTTACTATTTGCCTTCTTGGCACAATTGCTGGGTGTTACTAACTCCCACCTGGAAAAGCCTGCCCTTACCAAATTATTATCTCTTTCTCTCTACTTGAGCTAAATCTCAGTGACCAGTCCCATTTAGCCCCTGCCAAACATCCTTAGTCACCTGCCTCTAGTGGGGACCACATGCCCAAGCTCCCCCCAAACCTCACATGCTTGCTGTGTTCTTCTTCCTCAAAAGCATGGCAGAAAAGCCCTCTCTTCTTCCTTGTGTTCCCTTTTTCTCCTGCAACCTGGAAGTTCTGCCTGTACCTTCCACCCAGCAATAAGCCCACAGCCTTCTTTACTGACAAATGAAGAACTAACCAGGGAACAGGACATTTGCAACAGAATCTCCCTTTACAAATTTATATAAAGATACAGTTATTCACAGGATAACTCATGTCTGTAATCTCAGCACTCAGAGGGCAAAGAGGATAATTTACAGTTCAATCTGGTTTTCACAATGATAAATTGTCTTTAAACCATATTCCTCACCATGTCAGAGATGAGATGAAGTAAATAAACAGGACACTCCACAGCAGTTCTCTTGATAGTGATGAAATTTTATTTCCAAAGAGAAAAGCTCCTATCTTCCTCTATGAACAAGAACTGTTTCTTTACATTTTTTCAACCTGTGTAAAAGTTCAACTGATTTTGAAAGATGGTGGCTAATACTGATGGTGTATCCATGTGTTATCTTTTATTTTAGCTTTATGATTCACTTTCCCCTTCCCCACCCCACGGAAAAAAAACAAACAATGCATATCTTCCCATTTCATGGGCAGAAAGAAGACACAATTCATGAAAAGATTGAGCAGTCAACAGTGTCAGGAGACTAATGGAAATGTGGTGACTTTAAAGGAACAAACGTTAGGAAATGGCACCTTATTCAGGGAAGCTAGTTGTAAAACAAATGTACTGGAGTAAATATTGTCCCCAAACAACAACAACATCAATATCCATATCATTGTGTTATCACTCATTTGAAATGTAACTAATACACATCTTCACATTCAAGCTTAGGTTGTCTCTTGCCAGTCATTGATCACTTTAACCCATAATGTATGTCATCATATTGAGCTGTAAATTGGATATAAAACCAACATCATTATCTTATTATTCATACCAAAGTATAAAATGGATCCTATTGTAATATTTACCTTGTTTCAAGAACCAATATACTTATATATTTAAAAAAATTAAAAGTGCACTATGTCAAGATATGTATGTACTCCTTGTAAAATCTCTATTTACCAAAGATAGGATGAGAATATAGTTTAAATATATCTTGTTGATAAACTCATGGGTATATTCTGAAATATTTAAACATTATGCAGTTCAGCCATAGTAACTAATTGTACACACATTGTTAGTTATTTGAGAGCTAGCATTTTTGTTGTTTTTATGTAAGATTTTACAATCAATAAAAAAACTTTTCATAGATATTTTAACATTTTTAGAGCTGTTATTAGATGACAACAATTTTTTTCAATATTGAATTCCTTTTATCAAATCTTGAAATCTTTTTCACCTATCCTTAGAAATTTTTTAGGTTTAATAGCACACATTAAAAGAATATCTAAAAATTTCTGCTATGAGAGATTAAAATTTAAGTGTATATATGAACATATAATTAGTAATAAAAGCAAAATGTATAGTTTTTTTATTAAATTGCTAGTTATTATTTAAAAATATATGGAGGAAAGTCAATGAGACATGCAAGAATTGGGAGTTTGTTGTTGATCTTTCAGAATTCCAATGTGAACATTATATTTCATTGGGCTGAATAACACCATAAGCGAGATTAGAAGTTGTTATGTTAAAATGGAACGGACCATTTTCAGCTTACCATGCTTAGATAAAGAACTGTAAGAAATTATATTACTGACTTCTCGGAGACAGGGACTTATTCTTTCAATGCAGAATGTTCAGTCTCTGAAAGTATAGCCACACAAATGCCAGAAATGAACTAAGTATGTTTTGTGTGTTCCTGTATAAAAATACATACACTTACATATATCTATACAGATATAATCAAAAGAAAAAGAGGTAACCAATTTAATGTTGAGTTACAGGGAAGAGGATTGAAGGAGAGCTTTGGGGAGAGGGTGTGTGTGTGTGTGTGTGTGTGTGTGTGTTTTGTGTAACATATATAATCAAAGAAAAAGAGGTAATAAACTTAAAAGTGACAGAAGACATTTGAGGGATTGTTGCTGGTAGGGGCTGGAGGGTAGGAAGGGAAGGAAGAAATGTGGTTATCCCTTTTTAATTAAAAACATTAGGACTCAAACATTAGCCGTAATACTTGGTTTTATGAAAATCATTTACTTTCGGCATGTGAAGGTCAGCTGTGCTCTCTGCTACACCACCAACATTGCTCTATACATTTGCAACAAAACAGTAATATATAGTAGGACAAGCAAAAAATGTAACTACTGACAAAAGACATTAACAAAAAATTGTGTGTATATTCAATGTGTTCATTTGCTATAAAACCAATATTTCAAATGAATCATATAAATTTAGGAATAGAAAAAATAAAGTATGCTATTAGTTTTCTCATCTTATTAGTAGCATGTAATTGGTCTAACCCTCAGTTATTCCAAGGCTTTGTTAAAATGTTCTCTCATGACCATATATTATATTTTATTATAATTTTATGTCATCTATAGAAGAAATCAAATTAATGATTTTAATAACACCTTTAACCTTCTCAGAGTTAGTTCTGCATGAGAAACAATGTAATAACTATATTTAAATGTATCCTTTAATTGGCCATCACACTAATTCTTTTCTAGAATAATAAATTGGGCAAGCCATTCTTACTGTTTGTCCTGTGTACACTGCAATTACATTTCAGCATGCTTGAAATGGAATATCAGTGCAGGCTTAAATTAGCATTGTTACACTAAATTAATTGTAAACTACCTAAGCACAATAGCCTAGCTCCAGCATTGCACCCTTAATTTAACTATGCATGTCACATGGATACATGGCATAGGCCTTGTGGAGTCAGCACACGCTAGCCAGATGAGAAACATTGCAATGCATGAAATGTAAAACTTAAAAACGTCTATAATACATGAGGCTTGATAATTGTATATTTACTTAAAAATCTGACAACCTTTTCTGCTGGAATGATTTGAAGAGATCTTCGGACTGAAACAGAACTCTAATACTTCTTAGCCTACAGTAGCCTACCAAGTATTATATTATTATCTGGTTGTATATAAATAAGATTTTATTAACTAAATAATTACAAGGCTGCTTTGTAATCATCAGTGTGGTGAGACATAGGCAAGTGACACAGTTTCTAATGAATCTAGTTAGAATACTGGTATATAACATTTCCTTGTGGGATCTTGAATGCTGAGTGTAGAGTAAGACCAGATGAAAGGAGACCCAACAAAATAGATAATTAAAAATAGAAAAAAGGGCACATAATATTTGAATATCCATGATACACAACATGTTCTTTTGTAGATGAGAACACACTGCACAGGACATAAGCACTAGAATATCTAGAATGAACTTATAGCAAGTTACTCATATTATTGTCATAATTAGCCACATAGAAAACTAAGTAATGGACTTTGAGAAACAAATAAACTTGTGTCTATAATAGGAAGGAAAATACCAGTTTAAAATAGAAGATGTCTTCTCTTCCCTAAAAGTAAATCTTTGCTAACAACGCAGTATTGACAAAATAGAAAAGAGTCTGTTTCTGTTACTTATTAGCTGTCTCACTAGTTTTTTTTTTTTTTTTTTTTTTTTTTTCAGCCTCATACACTGAGCCATTTATTCTGGAGAGTAAAGAAACATGTATTTAACACTGAGGCCATAACTCAGTAATATATTGAATGACTATATAACGATTTTTCTGAGCTTATTATATAAACTAATAAAATTCTGGAAACTAAATCTTTTAAGTAATGGTGAATGGATTAGAAATTATTGTGATATCATTAATTCTAGACTGTTTACATTTACATTATTTCAGAATTATTGAAAAATATTGAGTGTCCTGTACAAGAATGATGCTGATAATTATGTTATACAGTTAATAAGAAAGAATGTATACTTAAGAACCTATTACTTATAATAAGATGGCTACATAATGTTTCAATAGATAATGGATTTCTACAACATTGGGAAAATTTAGCAACATTGAAGTAAACCACAGAAAATTAACAATTTTATAAAATAAAAATTAAGTTAAAATGTTAAACATAAATAAAAAATCAAGACTGAAGTAACTGTTATTCAAAAAATATGGATATGTAATGAGAGTTATTAAATAAGTAATATAATAGAAAATGAAAACTAGTTTATTATTGTTTTAGTTTATAGTTAGTGAGGTAGAAGAAGGTAATTATGACTCCTTAAGGAGAGTCACAGAAAGAGTAGCATTGCTTTGCAGCTTGTTCTATAGTATTTATATAAATTCTATTATATTAATATTAACTCTTCAGAATGAAAAAATTAAGAGTGAATTCATTCATGTTGACCTGGTGGCATATGACTATTATCCTAGTTTCCCAATGGGCTCAGGAAGGACAGTGAAATTGCATTCAGTCATAGGAAGTTCAAGTCCTTAAGGAGCAAATTAGAGAGAGCTTCCACCAACAACAAGGTAAAAAGCTGACTGTACATGTAAACTCATGGTAGAGAATCCTCCTAACAGACATGAGGCACTCAGTCCAATATCCAATGTGCCATATAAAATAATAAAATAAAATAGTGAATAAATAAATGTTAGCAGAAATAGAATTTTTTAAAAATGGGGAGTATAGAAGCCTATCGAAAGAATGTTAAATTGATAACGAGTTAAAAGACATATTTACGAATGGATATGCTCCCAAAAAAGAGAAATGAAACACAAATACTTTATATGTAAGCTGAAAAATCAGCAGTTGAAATATATTTTCTTGGTTAGAAACACAAGTGATATAATTTCGATTGATTATTTCATTAGATTCACAATACAAAATAGCACTTGTTTTGTATGCTAGAGCCTCATTTTGCAGCGAGGCTGTGGTTGTTTTAAAAGTGATTTGAATTCACAAGACATATTATTATAGACAAAGTTTACTCTGCTCTTCAATACCTCCAGGGGACATGACAGTTCTAGGCTTCGCTTTTTCTCCTGGGGATATCAATAGCTACTGCCTTCCACTAGAGTGTACCTCCATGAAACTAGCATCTTGGACCCCAATTACAAAGGGAGGAATACAAAAACAAAAGGTGTCCTAGGATTTTGAAACATCTGAATACCTTGTAAAAGCAAGGAATTGACCTAACTGAATTCTTGGGCTATTCAGGAGGGATTGTAGAAAGGATTTACCAGGAAAGCAGCACTAATTAACTACCAGAACAAAGGATGCCTGGACTCAAACTAAAGCTTAACAACACATCTTAAACGGATCAAACAGAACTGTAATCTAATTAATTACTTTTCAAAAAGGATCCATCATTTTATGGAATGATTCTTTGAAAGCCCAACAGACATAAAAAATGTAGCATCTATAATCTATGCCATTAAGCTTAACATACAGGGAATGTGGGATTGGAAACTCAGTCAAATAGAACCACAGTCTTACATTATAGAGATGATAAAATTAGCATGCTGCAATTTTAAGTAGCTTTTAAATATATTGAAGGTATTAAGTATAATCATAATAAAAATTTCAACACCTTGTTTATATGTGGGAATGTTCAATGCAGATTCTATAAAAATTTCAACACCTTGTTTATATGTAGTAATGTTCAATACAGATTCTAAACTTGCTGTGAAAATTCAGATTCTACAAAAGCCAAAAAGTACTGAAAATGATAAACAAATTTGATGTCTTATTTTATGCATTTGAACGTGGACTATGAAAATAACTATGTCTTAAATTATCACACTTGATATTAAGGTAAAAGATTATGCCTCTTTATGATTAAAAACTCATGTATTTCTTAAAAGAGATTATTTATAGCATTATTATTAAAACAATAGACAAATGAAGAAGCTAATGCAGACGACAACTATGTTTGCATGTATAACCTGGAGATAAGTCTTTCTGAGGGGCTTCCATTAAGTTAAACAAAATAGCTATTTTTAATAACTGTGACAAGAATAAAACAAATGACTACTCAAAATAGGAAAAGATTTGCATTGATGTTTTACATGATACAATATATTAATGACCAATTAGCATTTAAACATAATTTTGTTTTGACTGATCATAAATTAGATATATATTGTTTCTAATCAGAAGGTGATTGGTTAGTCTCATATCAATCAAGCCACTTTTGGACCATGTTGTACCATTATTTTACTATTTCTCTACCATGGTCGGGCAAACCATTTGTAGGTGGTTTGATCTAGATCTAGAGAAAGACCACTGATAACTTACCCTCTCTGACCATTCCCAGTTTTCTTAGCACTATCTAGTACTATGAGAGAATAAGAAGTAACTTCTAGCTCAGTTCCAGCTTGATTTTTCCCAAGGTCTAACAAGTAATATATGTGATATCTGAAGCAAAAAGGTTTCAGCTGGTTAGCAACTAAGGAAATTGATAATAGTCTGTAATGTTTTGAGGGTCTCTTGTGCTTTCTTGAAGAGAAAAAAAATTATAGAAAAGCATCCAAAACCTCACACTGATAATTGCATCTGCTCTCCTTAAAGCTCAGTTGTTATCACAGAGGTGGGTGTAAAAAGATCATAAAAGAGGCAGAGCTAGTGAGTGTCTCCAATAAACATATTTGGTAGAGATGCTAGTGCCAATGCATACATCATCTCAAAACAGCTGTGACTCACAAACCTTCACATGATCAAGGCAAACAGAATCCCAACACGGACTGAAAACAGACTCATGCTGAGGAGGTGTTGACAATTGTTGGCTGCTAGAGGAATAGAAGTCACCTTTCTTTAGTAATGAAAATGATGTTACAGTAGATGACCCTATAGCTATGTACATCCAGGCAGCTGTGTGTATACTCAGCAGGTTTCAATAAAAGAGGAGGTGAAAATTGTTTGTGGAATAAGGGAAAGATTGGAAGAGAGAAAACAGGTAGGAAATTTGATCAAATTCCTGACATGTATGCATTATATAACGTAAGCCTTTTAGTGATATTTGTCACTATTCTATGTATGCAGGCATTATTATCTTCTTGCTGTTAAACACAAATTATAAGCATCTAAGAAAATCTCAAACAATAAAATATACCTTTTGTTTCTGGGAAGAACATATTTTACCTATGAAAGGTGTCTCCATTTAAACATCTTTTAGTTTATGTTTTTAATTGACTTAAAACTGTAGATGTTCCTCTCTAAATGAAGGAACTCATGTCTTAGACTCTAACCCTAATTAAGAACACATGACTAGGGAGGATTATATCTTAGGGAAATATCTCTGCTATTGCTTTGCGAAATGTACGTAGCAAACTACCTTCTTTATATTTGTGTCGCTACCCATCAATGATAATGTTCTTAACCCTCTTCACTAAAATGCTTCTCCCAATGGGTAGAGATTAAGGTAAGCATGCATATCTTATCAACATGTGGTAACATGAAATGGTGGTATAGTTCTGTTCTACAGAAAGTCATAACCTCATCCAGAGCTTAAAGAATATCACAGAAGTGAAGGAGATAGAATGTAAGGGACAGAGATTGGATAGATGTGCTACAAAACAGTCCCTTTTGGACTTCACATGGCCATTGTACCCATGAATGCACTGAAGATGCCATTACTTACTAAAGACCTACACAAGACTTCACCTGACATCAACTCTCCATGTATGGAAGAGGAACTCATGAGGAATCAACACTCAGTGAGAAATTTTACATTTAGTGGATAGTAATGGTCAGGGGAATCATTTTAAAATTGTGTAGCAATTGATGTGTTTAACTTATAATAAATTACTACCACCTCCAATTCATGTTCAATCAAACAACCATAAATCAACTAAATGGGGGCTATTGAAGTGGGAGTGGCTTTTTGGAAAGAAAGAAAGGATGAGAGATGAGAGAAAGCATAACGGATGAAAATGTGCCAAACTCAGCATCTACACATCAGGAACTGTCAAATAATACCAAAGGGAAATAAGTGATAATGAAGACTACATTTATACAATACAACACACAAATGATATAATCTACAAGATGAGTAAGAGCTTCCTAGAATGTGTAGAAACTGGTGTGGTTTTATTCAGTTCATTTTATCCAGTTTACTACAAAATGTTTGAAATTTACAGAATTTCCTATCTGCAATCACATGAAATGACAAAGAATAGGTAAATTACTCACTAATCACTAATATCTTTATAGAATGAAACAATAACTATCAATTCAATGGATCAACACACTTCTACTGGCAGCATAATCTAAATGTTAAAAAAACTACTAAGTAAACAAGTTAGATAAAAATATCTATTCATTTTAGAAAAATTACTTATACTTGGAGATATAGTGGAATGGATGTGAGCAAAGTCCATTGCTTAAAATTTTTAAAGAATGAACACAAATAATGCTGCTACAAACACAGTGGAAAACATTTCCATGTGGTATGGTGGGGCTTCTTTATGGGTATGTGCCCCAGCGTGGTATATCTGGATCTTCAGGTAGATCTTTTTCCAATTTTTTGAGGACTCTCCAGTTTGATTTCCAGATAGATTGTACCAGTTTGCAATCCATAAAGCAATGGAGGAGTGTTTCTCTTTCTCCACATCCTCACCAACATGTGCTGTCACCTGAGATTTTGATCTTAGCCATTCTGATTGGTGTGAGGTGGAATCTCAGAGTCGTTTTAATTTGCATTTCACTGATAATTAAGGACTTTGAACATTTCTCTAAGTGCTTCTTAGCTCTTCGAGATTCTTCTGTTGTGAACTCTCTGATTAGTTCTATAGCCCATTTTTTTATTGGATGGTTTTGGTTTTTTGGTGGTTAGCTTCTTGAGTTCTTTATTTGGATATTAGCCCTCTATCAGAGTCAGGGTTAGTGTACATCTTTTCCTAATCTCTAGGATACCATTTTCTCTTATTTACAATGTCTTTGTCTTACAGAATCTTTTCAGTTTCATGAAGTCCATTTGTCAATTGTTAATCTTAAAGCTTGAGCCATTAGTGACCAGTTCATGAAATTTTCCTCTGGGCCAATGCATTCAACAGCATTTCCAACATTCTCTTCTTTAGATTCAGTGTATGTGGTTTTATGGGGAGGTCCTTGATACACTTGCAATTGATCTTTCTACAAGGTGATAAACATGGATCAATTTGCATTTTATACATCCAGTTAATGCAAACCACTAGTTAAACAAGCATCATTTGTTTAAGATGCTTTCTTTTTTCCACTGCATGTTTTTGGCTTGTGTATTAAAAATCAAGTATATAGAGGTGCGCTGGTTTACTTCTAGGTCTTCAGTTCTATCCCATTGATCAACCTGTCTGTCTCTGTACCAATACCAGGTGGCTTCTATCACTATTGTTCTGTAGTAAAGCTTGAGGTAAGAGCTGTTGATCCCCCTAAAAGTTCTTTTTTCAGAGCAGCCTATTTGTATAAGCCAGAAGCTGGAAACAACTGAGATGTCAGTCAACCAAAGCATAGGTAAAGAAAATGTGGTTCATTTACACAAAGGAATACTACACAGCTATTAAAAACAAGAACATCATGAATTTTCTTTTTAGGTAAATGAATGAAACTAGAAAATATCAACCTGAGTGAGATAACCCAGACCCCAAAAGGCACACATGTTATATATTAACTGATTAGTGGATATTAGTCCAAAATCTCAAAATACCCATGATACAGCTCACAGACCATAAAAAGCTCAATCAACAAGGAAGAACCAAGTGTAGTTACTTCAATGTCACTTAGAAGAGAGAATAAAATAATCATAAAAGACAGAGAGAAGCAGGGACCTGTATGGGAGAAGGGAGGGGCAGTATTAGGTATTGGGGGGATACAGGAGAGAAGTCCAGATGGAAAGAAGAATGAATAAAAATACAAAGCAGTGTTGAGTAGGGGGGTCATGGTGGAACTTCTAGAAAGTTCCAGAAACCAGGGATGTGAGAATCTCCCAGGACCCTATGGGGATGACCTTAGCCAAAACGCCCTACAATGGGGGGGATAGAACCTACAGAGACCACCTCTAGTACATAAATATATCCTCTATTTGAGGCATTTGAGCCACCCACTCATCTTCAAAATTCTTGACAGAGATTTGTTCCTTCCTCCTGGTCCTTCCCTAACCCCCACCCCCACGCCCACTAGAGATGTAGCACTGTCTTGTCTGGCCTCAGTAGGAAAGGATTATTTAATCCTGTAGAAGCTTGATGCCTCAGGAAAGAAGAATCTAGTGGGGTATGGTGGGAGTGGGTTGTTGGGATGTGGATAGGTGATGGCATGAAGAAACTCATGGAGGGGAGACCAGGAAGGGAGGGAACATTTGGAATATAAATAAATAAAATAATTAATAAAATGGAAACAAAAAAGAATAAACAGAAGTATTATTTAAATAATAAAGAAGATTTGTTGGAATCCATAGTAATTGAATGTGAAAGCCTTTCATAAACAAAACTAAGAGGATATTCTCTTTGCAGAACTTACTGTGAACAATACTAACAATGGAAATATTGTTTACCATGAAGTATATGTCAATGATTGACTAAATATGGAAACAGCATACAGAGGTTGAATACCAATTTCAAGGATCAGTTTACCTGTACACGTGTTATTAAAGTACCATTAACATTTAAAAGGAATCATGGTTTCAAATCATTTGAACATAGTAGAATGGGGTTGTGCAAATGAGTTCCATTTGAAGACAACAACACATGCTGGCTAAGAAGTTACTAATATCAATAGACATCTGTGACACTGTGTCTAGACCTATAGATTTGAAAAGATTTTGCCTTTCATCTGGTGAGTTAATATTTGCTTTCTGTTACACTATAATCTACATTCGTTACATGTGAATTGATTTTTAACAATCACCCAGTAAATAAGGTTTTTCTCTCCTTTCTACTCAGTAGCCCAAAGTTCAGAACCTAAAGACAAAAACTCTTTTCAAATTCACAAATGTATATATATTACATATTCATATGATATGATATATAATATATTATGTAATTATATAATCTAATTCTACATATATATATATATATATATATATCTTCATTCTATTTCACAAGTGTTTATATTGTCAAAATTTAAAAGATACAATTGGCTATTGCAAATGCTGCAAAACAAATGTTTCTGGGTTGCATATTCTCTCTAATTATATCTTTTCATTGTTCAATGCACCCTCATAATTTAAAGTTTCTTACAGTTCACAGAATTAGACATTTCAGATTATAACAATTTGGATTTTAACTAGTATACAACATGATCCAGTTGCTATAGTCTGAACTTTTTTTTAATTTGCATTAACATGTTGAATAATTTTTTATATATACAATAATATAAAATTTGATTCTTTATGTTTACTAACTCATACAGTGTGGGGAGCTGACAGAAGGCGACTATCATCCTTATAGCCATCTTGAGCCATATACCCTGACAAGAGGCTTGTTTACAATAGCCTACAAGAGCTGAGCATACTCTGATAACATTTTGTTTTAGATACCCAGGATTTTCCCTTGGGTGTGTGAGACTTAAAGGTGTGTGACTTAAGGGTGTGACTTAGAGATCAGATTTAGAGATAAGGCCTAAGGGCATGACTTAGAGTTGTGGCTTAGAAGTGAGACATATAAAAGGCAAGAGGCAGACAGAAGAGTAGAGTACAACTCAGTAGGAATTAAGCATTGAGGAAAAGATACTTGGACTAGAGAACTCAGAAGAAGATTATTAGGTATTAGGCACTTGGAACTTGGAGGCATTAGGGACTAGGAAGTAGGGACTAGGAACTCAAGACTTGGGATTGGAGAGAATAAGAGAGACTGAAGAATAAATGGGTTTGAATCACACTCTGTCTGATCCTCACTCTCTCTCTTGCTGCACCCTGACCTGCGGACTGGAGCAGTTTGGGACAGTGCGGCTAACAAGTTAGTTGCCAAGGCTTTTGGCAGTGCAGGTTCCAACATTGACAGAGTGGTCCACAACATTTTGGCCCCCAAACGGGCCGCAACAATACAGGACTATAAAAGTTCCAAGCTTGATATCTTTCTGTATGTTTACGTGAATGATAAGGGGACTACCTTGAAATGTTTACTTTTCTGAAATTATTTAAATGTTTACAAGAAAAATTTTCAAAATTGATATCTTGATGAACTTGAATATCATACATAAAGAAAAACACTACAGTTTTATTTATAGCTGAGAGATTATTTCATACATATTTCTACTTATTTGAGATTTCTCTTGACAATAGGATAGTCATGTGATTTGTTTCCAGATTAGAGTTTGCTCTATTCAGTGTCTAGGATCTTAAAGCTGAGCAGCTGTTTCATCAGCTTTATTCCTAGTCACAGGAGAGTGTTATGGCCATATGGACAGATGTGTAAAACCCGTTCACTACTGAGCAGACAAGAGCTGCAAATGGACTATAGATGTCAGTACTTTATTTATGAAAGATATTACAAGAATACTTACAAATTGCAAGTGGCATAGGATGTACTTCTGTGTGGTGTTGGAGAGGGTATGAGAGAGAGAATGACTGCTGTAGAAGAACAGGATGTAAACCACACACTTTGAAACAAATTATTGTGTCTTTTTAAAATAGCATTTATGTTTTAGAACATTTTTATGTTTACAATGGCATTTAATAGGAAACACACATTGATTCTATCAACTACAACCAGAATGGTAAATTCATTATAGTCTGTGTACTGCTATGACATTGTTTTCATCAAAAGTCTGAGGTTAACTTAAAAGTCATACTTGGTTTTTTTTTCAGTTTTATTGTGCTTAGAAAAATGGGTAGTGACATGTTTTATACAATTATTGTACAGTCTACCAATCTACTATATCACACTGACTCTTTATTCTTTCTATTTTAACACATGGAAATCAAACATTATTAATTTCCTTTCCCAGAATGCCCACATGGCTATATTATAGTATATACAATCATTGTAAAAACTATGAAACTTGTAAATTATTTAATTTTCTCAAACTTCCCTATAAAAATGATGATGAGATTAGCCAGGTAATTAGATTTAAATAATATATAATGTATTATGATCTGATTGCACTCAAAGAAAAAATTAGAAAAAAGAACCACAAGCCAAAGATGAGTATATAAAAAAATTACATGGGATATATAAAGAGAGAAACTTTTCTGCAATTTGAGAAGAGAGGAGAGACCTCAAGGGAAATCTGTTGACCACTTATTCTTAAATCTACAACCTTAATAATTGTGAAATAAATTTATAATCTAGGTCACAAACTTTCTGATCTTATGGGATAGAAGCACCATCAAACATCTTCTGTAGTTTTTAAAGACTGTCCATGTTCCATATTATTCATGTTTTTTCATGATTTGTTGTCATCGGCATTAAGTGGTAAATGATATTCCACTAATATAATGTCTTACAGTGTATTTTTCTAATCATTTGCTGAAGGATATTCAGCTGTCTTGGATATTTGGGCAGTCTTGTAGTCTTATGAATATGGAGATATAAACATTCAGGTTAAAAGACTTTTGTGTAAACACATTGTAGCTCACTAGTTAAATATCAAATAGGATAAAGTGAAATAAACTATTGTTACTGAAAATTAATAGATATTTTCTGATTTTACCAGTTTACAAAGTTCCACATTGCTTCATAACTTGCCAGCATTTGCTTTGATTTGTGATTAAAGTACAACATTCTAATGTTATGGCTGGATATACCTTGGTTTGGATATGTATCTCTGATGAGACATGATTCTGAGCACCTTAAAGGCTCATACACTGCCTGTATAACATCTTTCTGAGGTTTCTGTTTCACCTTTGGATGGTGTCTTAGACAGGATTTCTATTCCTGCACAAACTTCATGACCAAGAAGCAAGTTGGGGAGGAAAGGGTTTATTTGGCTTACATTTTCCACATTGTTGCTGATCACCAAAGGAAGTCAGGACTGGGACTCAAACAGGTCAGGAAGCAGGAGCTGATGCAGAGGGATGTTACTGGCTTGCTTCCCATGCCTTGCTCAATTTGCTTTTTTATAGAACCCAAGACTATCAGCCCAGGGATGGCACCACCCACATTGGGTCCTCCACCCTTGATCACTAATTGAGAAAATGCCTTACAGCTGGATCTCATGGAGGCATTTCCTCAACTGAAACTCCTTCTTTCTCTGTGATAACTCCAGCTTGTGTCAAATTGACACAAAACCAGTCAGTACAAATGGTATATATGTATGATAGACATATATAGAAATTGCTCTGCAAGAAAGAAACTCATAGTTTTGTTTTATAGTATCATTCTGACTAATGTATGACTGAAGGAATTAAGAGGAAGTAGAGATAGTAGCAAGAGAATTAGGACAGAATTTTTATTTTGTGGATTCATAAGCCCTTATAGGCAAGATGACTTTATATATAATATAAATTTATAAATGAAGATGAGTGGTAAAATTCAATACAAATATAAATTGTACAGAATCTATACATATGTATGCTATGCCTAGAACTGTTCATTACTAACTACTTCATAAAGCACATAAACAAGAAACATGAAATATAAAATTTACTATTGAATGACATATAACTGGTAAAAGGACTAAAAGATTTAAAAGTCATTAATGACAGAAAATTTTTAAACCAATTTTATACTTATTAGTGCTTTTTAGTGATGCAAAAGCATTGGTGGCATATTTTAGAGTAAAATTGATATTTGCTTTAAGTTTGGCTTCAGTTTTCACCTTCTAATTAATTAATTTCACTAGCTTAATTGGGAATGAGCTGGAAATTTTATTGCTTGTCTATACAGAAGACTTAAAATAGAATATAAATATAGGTAAATAATCTATTATAAATTATATTGCTTTATACTTTGTTTTTATAATATGGTCATAAAAGAAGATAAGTGATAAATTTTGTGTCATGATTAGTAACACTATTGGGTGACTGAATACTTTTAGAGTAAACCACCATAAGAGGGTTTCTCCTCCATTCATATATGAGGAAAGTGGTTTATAGGGAGTATAGCAGACTTTCTGTCCTCTACATGCTACATGATAAAATATTCTCCAGATTGCTGTGTCTCCAAGATGTTAGGAAACACATCTTCTTTGAGAGTTTTGACTTTGCTGGTCCACATAGAATCACTTAAATGTTATCATCAAAACATTCTTTTTCACTGTATCTAAGAAGAATTCTAAAGGTCTGAATGAGCACTTTCAGAAGAAGGAAGATTACCATGTCTGAGCAAAATTACTATAATTCATAGAATTGAGTGACCACATATTTAACATAATGACTTTATGTCCATTTTCATGTCTAGCCAAAGATTTATATTTCTGCTGAAATTACTTCTTTGTTCTAGCCCAATGTCAGATTCCTGCCTGAAGCCTAATTCCTTGTGTTTGGCCAATGTCATATTCCTGCCAAGCAACCCATTTTCTTGTCCTTGGCCCATGTCATATTCTTGCCACTCAACACCTAAGGCTCTCCACCTCTTCCCCTTTTTTATTTCATTAACACGACTGAGCCTGTCTTAGGTCATTCTGACAAGAATGCCTTCCATACCCATCATGGTTATCAAAAGTAATGCACTTCTGTCTTAGGTTAGTAAGGCTGTGTGCAGAATCTTACTCATTCTTGGCTTGCCAGCATGTTAATTTAATAATCCTTGGGCAAGGACAGGGAAGTAGGTTCAGATACTTTGATCACCCTCATAAGCCCTTAAAAACAATGATGATGTGTTCATGTAACTAGGTTCAATGCCTTGATTTTTCTTTGACTATTTGTGTTTATTGTCTTGCTTTTTCCTTGACTATTTGCATCTGTTGTATTACTAGACCTTCAACCTAGAACTGACCTTAATACATGTATGTAATCAAAATGCTATAAAAGAATAAAGGAGGATAGGGGATGGTATGGGGATTCTAGGGAGGGGAAATGGGGAAAGTTGATGATGTGTATTGTAAATAAAATATCCAATAAATTTTTTTTTTAAAAAATGATATTATATGCAGTATTATAACTAGGTATTTTTTCTTAGTTAAGCCTACCTTACAATCATAAAACATACTTGATAAGCAAATTAATAATAAAATAAATACTTTATTTCATTGTTAAAGAAAAATAAGTCTCAGAAGAAAAATCAAATATTTTGATGATTATACAAAGAATTAGTAGGAATTAACTTGTTATGTTAAAATATGCTTACTTTGCATATAAGGAAATTTTAAGTAAAATAAATACAGATATAATCTCTAATGATAAATGTAAAATGTAATTTTAGTTGCAAAAGAAGAGACATTAAGACTATATACAAATATGCACTATTAATAGAAATTTTCAAAATGACAAGATTTTTGACATAATATTTTTATGTATAGCTATATCACCTGGTACTAAATATGTAGTCCAGAGTATCTTTAGACTCATGGTAAACATTTATCTCAACTTTAAATTGATTTAGGACAACATTAATAAATAAAAAATAGGTTTTCATTTAAGAAAATGTCTAGTTAACAAAAAATTATATTTAGTATGATTTTTGTTGTTAATTCATGAATTATTTTCTTTCACAATTAAGAATTAAATAAAATATTTTTGTTAAAGTTATTGACAAATATGACTTTTCAATTAAAAAATCATAAAAATTAGTTAATGATATTACTTAAATTTGAGTAACAACTCAAATAATTGTGTCAAGTAGTATCAATTCAAAAACAGTTTAATGTGTTATTAAAGTAAAACATCAATTTTTGAAATATATTTTCTTTTTTCAGTGAGCTAGGCTTTAGAAAATATAGAAATACTATACTGCTGCAGGCATTACAGTTATTTAATCTATAGAATGTGATTTTTGTGTTATAAATCCAAGAAAACATTTTTTTCTTGAAATTACCTTTTTATTATATATTATTTTTCTTGTACATTTGAGCCTAAAGCCAATCAGCAATTTCATAAATTCTATACTCCAAAGAGTACAAAATAAAATTTCCAAATGTACTATTTCTATAAAAACAAATAATCTTTGAGAAAAGAAACTATTAATTCTATATCTAAAAATACATATGTAAAAATATGTATTTATTTAAATTATTGGTTGTATTTCTTAGCTAATTGTCAAATAAATATATTAGGTACATATAATAAAATCTCAATAATGATATGAAATGACTAACTAAAATTAAATTCATAATCTTCAAAATATTCTTATGTTTTATTTTCAATTGCACAAGATTTTTATGTTGTAGACTCTACTTGTAAAAATAATAAAGAACAATGTAATTTGAGTGAATTTACTAACACAACTAATTTAGCTAAATTTAAGATTATTAGCTGAATGGTAAGATGAAAATTACATAAAAATATTTGCTAAAGTAAAACTTTTTTTTCATTCCTTCTTATTTAATTAATTAACTAATTAATTAGTTAAGATAAAGTCATTATAGCTCTGGCAGACTTGGAACTTGCACTATGTAGACTAAGCTGGCAAACTCACAGATATCTGCCAGCCTCTAACTCTGGCATTTTGATACTAAGATAAGCTCCATAGAGTCCAACATTTTCCTTCTTACATAATTCAATCCTTATTAAAGCCGCATGAACTTCAGCAAGAAGTCATGATATGCACTTGGTTAGATATGGAGAGTTAATGTTAGCTTTTAACTATGAGGGTTGCTCTAGCTAAGACTCCTTGCAATGGAGGATATGAAGTTTGAAATAGTTATCTCCTATAATCAGACATGATTTTCAAAGGAGGAATAAAAATACCAATCCAGACACAAAACCATAGAATCACAATTTTTCCTGCCTACTAGATGTTCACAGATAAAGAGGGAGCAGAAATTGAGGGAATGGCCAAACAATTGGCCCAACTTAAGACTCATGCCACGAGAGAGAAGCAACCGATAACACTATTAGTTATATTCTACTATACTTACAGAAAGTAGCATAACATAACTGGCATCTGATAGGCTTCCCCCTGCAGCTTATGCAAACAAATGCAGTGATCCACAGCCAAACACTAGGCAGAGCTCCAAGAGTCTTGTGGGAGATAAGGAGGAAGGGTTGAATGTTAGAAAGTTCAAGGACAACACAAGAAAACCTACACATTTTACTACCCTGGGCCCATAGTGGCTTGCTGAGACTGAATCACCAACCAGAGACCTAGCATGGGATGCACCTAGGCCCCCTACTCATATATAACATATGGGCAGTTCAGTCTTCATGTAGGACCCATAACAGTGGTAACGGAGGTTGTCTCAGACTTAGCTACCTGCTATTGGATCCCTTTCCCCTACCGGGCTGCCTTGTGAGCCTTAATAGAAGTTGCACCTAGTCCTACTATAACTTTCTATGCCAAGGAGGGTTGATATCCATGGGAGTCTGCCACTTCTCTAAAGAGAAAGGGAGGGTGGGGAGGGAGGAAGAGTAAAAGAGAGAGCACAAGCTGCAATAGGAATATAAAGTAAATTAATTAATTAATTAATTAAAAGAATATTCATTGTTGCAGGAAATATTAAAAATAAAATGGCAAGTTCCTGTACTATGTCCTGATACTCTCTGCCCCTGTGGGCTGGATATCCTGCTCTTATCTCATAGGGGCTCTTTGACTCAGAGCTCCAAAATCTCTCCATCCAGCTCACTAAGTTCCCATTGGTTAGCTCTGTGCTTCAAAACACCCTCGGCCTTTGTGGTGCACATCCGGCAAACCCAGGTTCTGCTGCCATACTTTTCTCTCTGGAACCCAGATGAGCCACTACATGAAGGAAGACAACACAAACTTAGTTCCAAAACAATGGTAACTCAACCACTGGGCACAACAATCTTAAATCTAAATTCTCTGGTGTTGAATCCTGGCAGATTTACCATTGAAACTGGGCGACACTAGTAGCTACAGTGTGTCCTGATGCTATCCCTGTCCAAAAAGGCCTTCACTCTCTCCTGCTTCCTCTCTTCCCTTGTCCAACCCGGAAGTCCCGCCTATTTATAATGAATAAAGGTGAATGATACCTTTATTCATTGGGGGAAGATTCACAAGAAGTTACCTGAGTACATGAATCATTACACATTCCAGACAGCCTCTCCTGGGAAAGCAGAATTAACATCAAAATACAGGCAGCACAGAGCATCACTTTTGATAATGCATATTCTATGACAGGTAAGAAAGGTATTCTGGTCAGAATGACCTAAGACAGGCTCAGTCTTGTTAATGAAATAAAAAATGGGGAAAGATGGAGAGCCTTTGGGGCTACTTGGCAAAAGTCTGACATGGGCCAAGAACAAGGAAATGGGCTGTTTGGCAGAAATATGACACTGGTGAAGGACAAGGAAGTAGGCTTCAGGCAGGAATCTGACATTAGGCTAGAACAAAAAAGTAATTTCAGGTAGGAATCTAAATTTTAGGCTAGAACAAGGAAGTAGGCTTCAGACATGAAAATTACCTTGGGCTAGGACAGGGAAGTAAGCTCAAGATACTTGATCATCCTGTTAAGCCCTTAGAAACAGTGATCACAGCAGCGTTCACATAATTGGGTTTAACTTCTTGCTTTTTCTTTAACTATTTGTGTTTATTATATTGCTTGTTCCTTGACTATTTGCATCTATTATATTGCTAGACCCTCAACTGACCTTAATTCATGTATGTAATCAAAATTGTATAAAAGCATAAAGTAGAAGGGGGAATGGGATAGGGGAGTCTAGGGATGGGAAATTGAGAAATGGGATGACATCTGTACTGTAAATAAATAAAAGATCCAATTAAAAAAAAAATACAGGCAGCACCAGGGCCATCCACAACAATTTATTTCTGGGGACAGCCCTTGGTTCTACTCAGTGACCCATTATTTTAAATGTTATTTTTATGTTGACAATAATTTCATGTCTTGGAAGGTGCGAACAACTAGACATGTATAGAATGAATTGATCACAAACCTCTTGGATATTTCTTAAATTTGCCTTTAATCTGCTTCTATCCTGCTAACTCTGTAGTCCTTATACATGTTCAAGGCCTTAAAGCTAGCACTGTGGTAGTTTGAATGAGAATGGCCCCCATTTGCTCATATAATATGAACTTTTATTCATTCTACAGTTGTTGAAACTGATTGGGAAGGATTGGTGGGTGTGGTCTTGTTGGTGTAGTATGTCACTTGGTGTGGGCTTTGAAATGTAAAACCCCAATGCAGCTCCTAGTCAGCCTTTCTCTATTTTTTTGGTGTTGTCTCAACATGAAAACTCTCAGCCACAGCTACAAACTCATGTATTAATGGAGTCTACTACCTTCTGAAACACCAAGCTTCAAATTACTTTCTTTTACAAGTGACCTTGATCATCTTTCATGTTAAAGTAATAGAGAATTTATTAAAATATGCATTATTTTTTTTCTGGTGCTTATAAAATATTTTAAATACATTCCTTTTACATTTGTTTTTACAGATTATGTTGCTTCCTACTTTGTGTTATAATAAAGCATTTCTAGAACACTATGAAGATGCTATTTTAAAACTGAAGTGTATGTTCTCATTAGATATCAGTGTATATATATAGTTTATATATCCAAGAGGATGTCATCTTCTTAATTATAAATATGCAATTATTTCAAAACCCATTGATACTAAACTGAGTCTAGTATCAGTCTTCTTCACATACCTTAATCCAAAAGGATGTGCATCTAATCTTATGTTTAATAATGAATGTTCACTAGTATTTTAATTGAGAGGATGGTTATTCACATGATAGTAAGTTTAATGCATTAAATTTGTTAAATAATATAAATATATAATAATAATCTTTCTAATTTAATTTGACAAGAAATTTTATAGTATTATACATTTTATTGTTATGTATTTTATTTTGTAAACATGAGATGTTATGCCAATATTAATATACATTTAGATCATGATTTTAAAATTGAGTTACCATTTCACATACATCTCAGTTTAAATTTCCTAGATTTAGGAATTCAATGCATTTTCTTTTCAAAGATGGGTTGTTCACAGCACTAATAGTAGTATTCTTCTTAGCTTAAAATAAAGAATTTACTTAATCCATGATTTAAAGTAGGTTTACTTCTGTTGGACATATCTAACTGACTGTAATGGAGAATCAATGCCACTTAGTGAATTAGTCTTTTTCTTCTTCATTTTAGAGTTTGTATTTCTGTAATAACAAATAAGTAAAGAAAATCATGATTAAATTCTTAGTCATAGATATCAGGTATCATCATCATCTGTGCCACCATCAGTGAGTAGGTAAATTTAACACATTAAGGCAGTGAATGCTGTGGTATTATCATACTAATGCATTAACCCATAGGCAAGGCCCTTCATGGCTGTCTGCTCTGAGGCACTTTTCATGATGCTTAAATGTAATACCCTGTAGTGATTATGTGTGAATAATTCAGAAAATTTCACCATGCCTGGAGTTTTAAAGACACACTGAAATCCACTGTGCGCTTAACAGAATTTGAGTCATCATACTCGATTTATCTCAGTGATTTAGCTGTAGGCATGGCCTCATTGCAGAGTTCCTACTTCATACTTCTTTTTCTGTACAAGACAAAAAGAACTTTACTGCAGGTACTTCAAAACATATGTATATGTATATGTATATGTATATGTATATGTATACATATACATATGTGTGTGTGTGTGTGTGTGTGTGTGTGTGTGTGTGTGTGTGTGTGACTCAGTTCAGGAAAATACTAGAAGGCAAATGAAATACATATTGTTTGTTGGAACTGAAACCAGATTAATTGAATAGCTAATGCATATATTTAAATAGCAGAATATATATAATAATGAAAACTTGTAAAAATGTACACAAACATTTTATATATATATATATATATATATATATATAATTGATCTTTTGTTTATATGAATGTTTCATGTTAGAATACAACAGTTTGTCTAATTTATACTCTAATGTATTTCATTAAAATGTAATAAGACATATTGTTTCAATTTTTCTCATTTCTAGTAATTTTTCTTAAATGAAAAACATGTGCAAGTTTTAAAAATTCTACTTGTCACAACTATTCCCAATGATACAGTTTATTGTCACTGTTTGGCATTACTAACTCATCACACATAAGATTGGATATGTTTACCTTTTGATCAAGTGTCTTTCATAAAGCTTGAATTAGGAAAGAGTTACAGTTAAATTGGTAAATTTTCAATGACTTTCCAGTGATAGGAGACCCAGTATAATATTACAGTGGTCCTTATTTATAGCTCCAGTTTTATTGGCACATGAACAATCTAAGATTTTTATATGTTTTTTCTGGATGCCTTTGTACCAAAGAAACAAATTAAAACAGGGCAGCAACTTATAGTCTTCATATCAGATAACTTAAAAAATGAAAAAGAAAACAGTTATGATGTTGAGAAATTTTTATTTTTTGGTATGAATCTCATGATATTATTTTAAAAATTCAACTCTAGGTGTTCCACAAACCAGAGCATTGGTTCTATGAATGCACAGAATGTTAAAAATCGATATTTCTGATAATAAATTTAATTTACAGAGATAGAGAATCCTAATATTGCAGTTAAAATACAATTTAATAAAATACTAATTTCAAGGCAGAAATTGTAGATGGCTACTGTATTTTTTATGATTTCTATGGGTTTAAAATTTTGAGATTATTATATGAATACATCATCTCCCTCTTCTCGTTTTTTTTTTTTTTGTCCTTTCAAACACACCAATATGCATACCTAACATTTTTTATGGCCTCTTTCTATATTATCTAATGATTTACAAAACATTTCAATACTGTTTAAACTCAAACCATCAGAAAAATTTCAAATAAAAGTATTATAGTTATGCAGTAACATAGCAGAGAGTTTTAAGGTTTTCAGAAATTAATAATAAATGAAAAGGCTTGCCTCAAGTTTACTATTATGTTTCACACCTATAATCAAACTTAACTGGTTGAGCCAAGAGAAATTTCATTAATTTAAGGTCAGCATGGACTGCTTAGAGAACAAGTTAAGAATCTGTATGATTCAAGCATCCTACTTTGGGCCTTCCTTCTTGTTTAGCTTCTTTGAGTCTGTGGAGTATAACATGGTATCTGTATTTAATGGCTCATGTCTCTTTAAGTCAGTACATACCATACATGTCTATTTGGAACTGAGTTACCTCACTCAGGATGCTATTCTCAAGCTCCACTCATTTGCCTGCAAAATTCATAACGTCTTGGTTTTGAAAAGCTGAATAGTATTCCATTGTGTAGATACACCACAGTTATCCATTCTTCAGTTGAGTTTCTGGGTACTACAAATAAAGCTGCTATGAACATAAAGGCACAAGTATCTTTGTGGGATGTTGGAGCATGTTTTGGGTATATGCCCAGGAGTGGTATAGCTAGGTCTTGAGGTAGAACTATCTCCAGTTTTCGGAGAAAATCCCGAATTGATTTACAAAGTGCTTGTGCAAATTTGCACTCCCACCAACAATGTAGGACAGTTCCTTTTGCTCCACAGCCTTACCAACATGTGCTATCACTTGAGTTTTTGACCTTAGCCATTCTGATAGGTATGAGATGGAATCTAGGAGTTGTTTTGATTTGCGTTTCTCTGATGACTAACGGCTTTAAACATTTCTTTACGTGCTTCTCAGCCATTAGAAAAGGGAATAAGATAGTCATAAGAGGCAAATGAAGGGAGGAAACTGGAAGGAACAGGAGATGAAGAGGGGAATGAAGTATTCATGACCAGCTGTGGGGAAGAACAGGAGAGATGGCTGAATGAACACAAAAATGAATGAAATCTGCAACTGACAGGGATGAAGAGCAGGGGGCATCTCCAGGATGAGACAAATACCAGGGATAATGGAGGCACCCAAGAATCACTGGGGGTGACCTTAGCTGTGACTACATTGGGGATATGAAAACATGAGCAGGTCACCTCCTGTGGAAGAGCAGGAACCTGTGAAGAGGCAGGAACTCCAGTGGAGCTATAGAGACACCAACCCACCCATAATACTTTCAACCCAAAATGAATCCTAACTACAAGAAATGCAGGCACAAGGGATAGAGCAGTGACTGAGAGAACCAATAACCAGACCAATGTGAGACCCATCCCATGGGCAAGCACCAGACCTTAACACTATTAATGGTACTCTGTTATGCTTGCATTCAGGAACATGTTGTGCTCTGAGAGACTCCACACAGAAACTGACTCAGACAGATGCAGACACCAACACTCAAACAGTGGATGGAGTTTGGGGACTCTTATGGAAGAATAGGAGGAAGGATTGCAGGCCCTGAAGGGATTAAAACTTCTACTAGAAGACCAACAGAGTCAAATAACATGGACCATTGGGGCTCTCAGAATCTGAACCACCAACCAAAGAGCATACATGATCTGGACCTAGGCTTCCCTGCATATTTGTAGCAGATGTGCATCTTGGTTTCTATGTGGGTCCCTAAAAAAAAGAATCAGGGATATCCATGTATAAGCTGTTGCCTATACATGGGATATGTTCTATTAGCTGGGCTGCCTTATCAGACTGCAGGAGAGAGGAATTACCTACCCTCAGAGAAACATGAAATGCCAAGGTGTTAAGGGAGACCCAGGGAAGCTGTTACCCTCACAAAGGAGAAGGGAAGGGAAGATGGGGAGAAGGATTGTGGGAGGGGGTAATGCGGAGATGGGCAGTAAAAGGGATGTAAAGTCCTTCATAGAGGCAGGAGGAGGGGGGATGGGATAAGGGGTTCCTGGGTGGTGGGGGAAATATGGTAAGGGGATAAAATTTTGAAATGTAAATATTATATCCAATAAAAGAGGGGAAAAAATAGAAAAGCGGTTAGAACCAACATTCTTAATAAAATGTCAGCCCTCTTTAAAAAAAAAAAACTATCTTGATACTAAAATTTGTTTTGAGAATTGTATATTGCAGAATGATCAGCCTTGGTAAAAAAGAAGAAAAGAAAAAAAAAACAGTAAAATAAAAAAAACCGAATATGATAGTTCGTGATGCACTGGAATTATATTCTCTTACTGGTAAATTATGATGATGACTCCTAAATTAAACATATACTATAGTAACAATCTCTGAACAAATTTTCTAATAATAAATATATCATTATTCATAGAAAAGTCAAGAAATTAAGGGGAATTATTGAAACACTTGACTTTTTTTGAAACATTGAAATGAAATATTTCTTTACCATCCTTTCGTTTGTTGATATTTCATACATGATAAATCTTCATAGAATATCAGCTGGGCAATTCACATTTCCAGTGAAGATATCTTATTTATTTCATCATATTTGATTATTGTTCTTCTTTATTAATAAACTTTATGTTTGATACCACTCAAATAATTAAATTTTATCTAAAATTCTGGTGAAAATACAGAAGTAAAAGCATTTTATTTTACTAGGATTTTGTATCACTCTTTTATAATGGATACTCAGATGCAATTCTCACTTTAAATTGTGTTTTATGTTGATTGAATTGTAATTTTTTCTTATTCTTTTTTATGTATTTTTTACATATATCTTCTTCATAGGAACTGATTTAAGAATACTTTGGAGTCTTCAGGGTGAATATAATCATATTTCAGATTTTCACTACATAAAAATAAGGAAAATGAATGTGGGATTTACTATGTCATAAAATTGTATCAAAAGGAAATGATTATTACACTTCTTTTTACCAAACTGACACTTCTTTGTATAATTATAACTGTGTCTACCCAAAACATATTCTTTAGTACGGTGAATGCAGAGGCAGCATTTTACCTTTAAGTTTATGTAACAGAAAGATTAAAGAGCCCCCTTCCTCCATATACATACACTCAGATACATAATAAGATTACAGGGTGGTCAATACAATTAATAGAAAAGGAAGGATAGAATTTTGTTGATACAGGAAAGGTAGGGGAAGGGGAGAGTTCCTAACCACCACCACATGCCTAGGAGCCACTATCTGGCATTATCACATGCTGGGATCATTGGAGGAGGGTAGTGTGAAATTCACCACTGTCCTTTGTTTTGGAGATTCTTATTTTTTAATAAGTAATTTGTCCTATACAAATAGCTAATTAACTCTTGTGTACCCCCTGCTCATATGTCTGCTGATGTAAATAAATTGCATTTTCCCATTGCTAAACAATAATGAAATTAAAAGAAAAGTTTATGTAACAATATTGCATAGATAAGCACATCGAGATTTAAAAGGAGTAAAGCCTAAATTAAACCTTAAATGTGGTACAAAAACTAGGAGATATCAAATTAGAATGTGCTTCTCTCTTTTGCAGCCTATCTAAAAAAAGTAAAAAAATAATAATAAGTGAAAATATTGATGGAAAAAATATTTACAGATCTTTGTTCTGAGATCTTGTTTTGGGAAAATATTCTATCCACTCATTTGAAAAATAAAATGTTTTTTTTAATCATTTCATTTGTTTACATTTCAAATGATATACCCCTTCCTAGTTAGTCCTCCACAAACCTCTCCTCCCACATCCACCCTCTCCTCTCTCCCCTTCACACTCTCTATGAGGGTGTTCCCCCACCCACCCACCTCTTTAGCATCCCTCTATGCTGGGGCATCAAACTTCCACAGAACCAAGTACCTTCCCTCCCATTGATGTCAGACAAGGCCATTTTCTGCTACATATGTATCTGGAGCCATGAATCTCTTCCTGTACTCTCCTTGGTTGGTGGTCTAGTCCCTGGGAGCACTAAGTGGTCTGACCAACTGACATTGTTCTTTCTATGGGTTACAATCTCCCTTTACTCCTCCAGTCCTTCCCCCAGCTCCCCACCAGGATCCCTGAGAGATCAGTCTGATACTTGACTCTAGTGTACTTTTAATAGAAATATGTATCTTTATAATTCTTTCTAAACATTAGCTGTTATAGGTAGTACTAATAAATCTTGATATAGTTTAATAACAGAAGAAAAGTCATTGAGTACAAAATAAAAATTTGTTGTTTCATTACAATAGGACAGTTTCATTTCCTTTATTTATGCAATGATAGCAGAGTAGAATTTTAATGTATGAATATGTTTCAAAATTTTATGTACTCTAATGGGCAAGAATGAAATCATAATTACATTTCCAAAATATCTACATTTTACATTTCTCAAGTGAATAAAAGTCAATATTTTGTTTCATTTCCAAAAACTAATAATAATGAATGATAAATTTACATCTTGGGCACTGAGACTACAAGATTCTCTCTTGCCTTAGGGGAAAAATATCTTCAGCTATATTCAACATACTAAAAACAGAAACATATGCTCTTAGATCCTCTAAACCAGCTCTTTCATTTTGATTATTTGAACTAAAATTCCAAAGAGCTGTACAATTGTCTTTCTTTTAAGTTTACATGACAATATTGCATAGATAAGCACACCAGTGGTTAATGTGAGTAAGAACCTGCATTAAAGCTTAGATGAGGTCCAAAAAGTAGGAGATATCAAATTAGAATGTACTTTTTCTTTTGCAGCCTATTCTGTTCTTTATGGGTCATTTTTGTGCTATAGATTTGTAGATAAACTTGTACTTAGTAGACAGTGAGAAGTACACTAATAATCCCACTAATCATTTGGTTCACTACCACTTCATTTTCATATTCTTAAGTGATATAAATTTATTTATGTATTTATTTATTTATTTATTTATTTATTTATTTATGTTTGAGAAACACCTTACAGACTAGTATACAAAATTTTTCAATCTGGGAGAACAAGTTTATAGATTTCTTGTATGTGACTTTTAAGATGGAGCAAGAAAGGGAAGATGAAGAAAATGGCATGGAAGAATAAGGAATAGCATAAAGTACCCAAAAATATTCAACTCACATTTATCTCTTGCCAAAGCACTGGGATTTATCAAATCCAGTGTTTTGTTAGAATGCTGTGGTTTTACCAGGGACAGGTTCCTGAGCAGGAACGAGCTCTTTTACCTGGGATGATCTTGAGGAGAAGAACAGTACAAAAAGTAAAAATAGTGCAATGTGCTATTAATAAACTGAGCAAAGTCAAATTAGCAGACTACATGAGTCATTTAAGGAGTGAAAAAGTAACATGTTATAAACTATTAATCACAAATGCAGGTACTAACATAACTGAGAAAAAATGAAGAGGTTTAAAGATGATATTAAGTAATGTCATTTTCATCATCAAATGTACTACATGTTTTGGGTTGGAGAATTTATATTTATATATGTTTCTCACAAATCCATATCATCTTATATTTGTCTTTTAATATTTGAGAACGTCCAAAACTCTATGGTGTAATTTACACTTAACAAGATTTTTTTGTGTATTTTTACATGAGGTTCATGAAGTGCATAATCATGATAAATCAATAAATCTTAATAAAATTAAATCATTCAACAATTGCCTCTGTGCTCTTTTGGTGTCAAAATATGGTAATGATGTCACAATGCCACCACCTCTACACACACACATACACACACACACACACACACACACACACAGCAATAACAATAAAAAATAGAAAAGGAGTCTATTGATTTGAGAGAATGTTGGGAGCATGAGAGGGGTTGGATGGAAGAAAAGAAAAGGAAAACAATATAACTATATTTTAGTTAAACAAAAAAGGTAAAGAAAAGAAACTAAGGAAGCATATTTTAAAAATTTCTAGATTTTTCTAATTTCTAGAAGGTTTTGATAATTTACATTATCAACTGAAGATATGAGTCTTTTGTAGTTTAGAAAGACTCAAAATGAATAAGACTAAGGACTTAATTTAAAAATTGAGTAAAAAGTCTTGTTCATGCAGGTTGCAAACAGAAATCCAATTGATCAAAATATGTATGAAAAGATACTGACTGGCATTAGCTGTCAAAGAAATGGAAATTTAGGTTTTAGCTGAGCCTTTCTGAATCAGCAAAGAGAGATCACAAAAAAAAATCACTGTCCCATTAAATGCTGTGAGACCAAGAGCACAACTGTGAAAGAGATTGTTCAGAGCTCTGCAAATTATTGACAATCATGCAAGGAACCCATAAAGTATCACCCAGCTTGGTAAAAAATTGATCAGATTCTTAAATATCTAAATTCCTAGATAGATAGCCAATTTATGACAATGAATTCTTCAATAATTCATCAAAGTTGCCACGGATGGGACGGCCCCCCAAAACCTCTACACTTTTGAGACAATTACCTTTGAGAGTTAAATCCACAGAACTGGAGATATTACCATGTGATGAAACACTAGTCTTGCATGTTGAAGAGCCGAGTTCCCACTCAAGTATGGGGAAAAACAAAACAATTTCACTGATGCCCACAACCAAATTTGGAGAAAGATTAAATTATTTTTAAACATTTAAATAGTTATTCATGAATGTAATCTAAGTGTTACTTCAGGATTATAATCATTTTTGTGGGTGTTTTCTTTACCTTTCACTGTGTTCAATGGAAACTTAGGTAGACTTTAAAATATATTGCAAATATAGGCTCAATAATTTAAGCTCAATTTTGTGGTGAATGACACTGAATACATGTTTAGAAAAAAAAGTGTGCTAATCAGTGTAAAACATTTAATGACACAATGTTACATAGTACTTAATTTTATATATTGTCTATTGTTTGAATTTTATTCCAATTATTAGGTACTTTTTAAAGACTAGAAACTGGTTTATTTAGCATAAAGTTCTACAGGCTGGTAAGCTTAAGAATACAGCACTGAAATTTGTTCACATCTGATTAATCTCTCACTCATACTGCCTTGCATAGTAGAAACAAGGATGTGGCAAACAGAGCGTACATAGCTAAGAAAAAGAAGTTTCCATTCATGAAAAAGACATTTAGCAAATAGCTTGATTGAATGAGCATAAAACATCCAAAATTCCTCACTCACCATAAATTATAAAACGACTCCCAGAGTTTTGAGATTCTGCTGGAAATGACTCAATAGTATAATTAGCCATGAATAAGTATAACTCATCAAGAAAGAGGAAGAAAGACGATAGGCATTGTAAAATTCCTAAACCTCTTGTTGCCCATGTGTACCTACTTATTAGGCATATTAGTGTGTAACACAAGTCCTTTATTGTTTCTTTTAGAATGTTTGTTTGGGTCTACAATCACACCGAGTTATCTTGAGCAATACTTGTCCAAAATTCTTTCAGGAGCATATTTTCAATAGTCACTCTGAGAATTTTTTTTTTAAATATAATGTTTTCTGGAATTTCATATATATATATATATATATATATATATATATATATATATATATATATATATAAGTGTGTGTGTGTGTGTGTGTGTGTGTGTGTGTGTGTGTATACATATATATATGTATTCATAATCTTATTACTTTCATCTTCACTTATTTTGCTTCTGACCCTATTAAACATTTCTATCCATGTCCCACATTAATTTTTTCTTTTGTTTTGTTTTGTTTTGTTTTATGTTTCGGTTTGTTTTTTCAGTGATTTACTAAGTTTAACCAGAATTATCAGTGGCCATGATTTTGATGCTCTTCTTGGAGAATTTCATCTCATCAGAAGATACAGAACTGAAAACCTATATTTTTGCCTTCCTTAGACCCCTTCATTCGTCCATTGTTCAATACAGAGTGTTAGGGATGCTATGACCTTCCCCACCTATGCTTGACTGTTGACAGGATTATGCAGGACTATTGTAGGAAGCCACTCTAGTCCTAGTGCCATCACTGGCTTTGTCATGCTAACAAGAAAGATTTCACAGCTCTTCTCCATATTT